>NC_045800.1:3364981-3604981 GCF_009873245.2 Balaenoptera musculus | reverse complement strand
CTCTCTGCAGAAGCCGGCGCGAAGCAGCCGGATAGACGTCTTTAACCTCTATTTTCCACCCCCGTTCGGCCCTCATCCGACCCCAGGCCAACTAAGTAATTTGGAAGTCGAACTTCACCTAAGTGTTAATGATGAAGCCGGGGAAGTTGCTGTAATGAGGCACCGTGCCGGAGGAAGTACCAGTTGGGATTCCTATCGTAGCCATATGTGACGCCAATGTTGCATGAATTAACATACGGCGGGTCAAGTTAACATATGTACAGTGAAAAATGACTAATGACTTATCACACTGATGTTATTTTTGGACCTTCCTCCTTGCATCCAACCTTTCAGGGAGGAACAAGTAAAAGCAGTTTATGCCTCCACCGTCCCGCTTCCCCGTGAAGAAGGAGAAAAGTGAAACCATATGCTTAGCAAAGAGAGGAAGGCCAGCCAGAGAGGCCGGCTGGGGGAGAACCAGCATGGGGCGGCGGCGTCCTGCAGCCCAGCCAACAGGAAGCCGTGCCCAGCCATCTCCCCACCGCCAGACAGCAGCGGCCGGATGACAGATGCTCCCTTGCCATCCCACAGGCGACATGTAGTGCCCTCCGTGCCACGAGATACCGGGATGGCTCAGGGGCACCAAAATTAGATTGGCAGGACGTGAAAAGAGTCAACTTTTTTGTTTAATGCCATCAATTTGTGGCGGAGGAGACAGGTATTAGCTCGGGGACCTCCGCGGTCCCTGCTAGCTATTAGTTTCCTCTGCAGCTGCACCAAACCCTAGATTATGAATCTGCCGCAGCAGTCATTCATCAGCTTCGCCGTCCAGCCCAGCGCACATTCCAACACCAGAAACACAGCATCTCAGGCCAACGCAAACCACCACGCGGCTAAAATCCCAGGTATCAGCAGAAATAAATTTCATCATGTGTGCAGGACGAGGTGATGAAACCGAGCATAAATTACACGGGTTCCAGCACGCTGATGGTCGGCGGTGTGGAGCGCCCCGCTCCCCAGTGTTGGGCACTTCCTTTTTCTGGGCTGTCAAGCAGGAAGCCGTTAAAAGTTGGCCGGAGAGTTATGGAATTACCTGTGGAAACATATTGTGGAGGTCAAGCCCAGGGTCGATTTGTCAGACGGCCAGTGTTGGAGCCCTCACATCCACAAGCAGCATTTGTTTTCTTAACACTTTTTTTTTTTTTTTCTTCCAGGATATGTAAGCGGCAGAGGCCAAAGTCTATAAATTTCTGACTTTGCGCCCTGCCCATTGTTCGCGTTTCCGTGTTTTTGATGACCGCTCTCTGCCGGCCGGGAATTCTCTTTGATGGGATTTCAGGTTTCGACAGCAAAGGGTTGTTTACCTTTCTCGATTCTGGACCCGAAGTAAAACGATACTTCACTAATTCCCTCCTTGGAAAGCCCTCCTCTTCTGGTTCGTGTTCATGGGGACTCAAAGTGGGGACTTTAACTTTTTCTCAAGTCCCTCAGGCCCTGCGATGGGAAAACTGTCAGAACAGGACTGGCTGGAAGTTGGGGTGATAGTGAAAGAAAGCAGAGAAATGAACCCCGTCTCCTGGCAGCGAGCCAGCTGCACGGTCACCCGTGTGTGTTTGGTGCCTGATTTCCTGGGATGCTTCTGGCCCAGAAATACTCTCGTGTGAAGTTCTTTGGGGCTGTTAGATGCCAAACACTCAACAGGATTAGGAGAAAATGGAAAGGAAAAGGAAAGATACACTTGCCAAGCCTTCATTACCTGGTGTCTTGTTTCTCGGGAAGCTAGTGATGGTCACTGCCATCCCACTGCAAAATGGTGTAACTCTTCTCTTATCGAATGCTTTTTCATGGGGATTTGAGCCAGTTCCAGGTGATTCTTTAAGAACCAACGTAAGAGTAATAATAATAACAGTAAAAGTCTCCATCACTCCTGCAATCACGGCACATACTGCTGAGGTCTGCTAACGTCCAGAAGTGGCAGCTAGATCCGAAGCATCAAAATCAATGAAAAACAGATGGAGCAGGATATCTTTAGTTTGGGGCGTCTGTCGTTCTACAGCCCCTCCTATCAATGCCTGGCATCCTCCGAGCTCACCTGGGGTCGCGAGGGCTGCCTCGGGAGCTGTGTGCTCACTGACCCACCAGCGTGTCACACAGCACTGATTTTTGGCTAACTACTAAGTAGTTTCTATAGTGATAATGATGTAGCATGTGCACCTATTGGGAATATATAAAATTAGAGAGAATTTCTGTTTGCTTTGGTCCTCTTTCTAGAGTAATTACAGTAACTGCCATTCATTCCTGTTCTGTTGCCCTGATTATTCTAGAGTCACCAGAATAACCTGGCTATTAAGGTTTAGTCATGCTAAGGAACATACGGCAAAGTGACAACTTGTCATGTTGGCATTATCAATGCTGGAGAATCCTCACGCCGTGGATCCAATTTTCACACTATTTCCGAGTACTTAACTTGAGCTGGTGGGGACATGCAGCCCTGGAAGGCCACTGAGTAGTTTCTAAATTTGTTTCCCCTTTAATTATGGCAAAAGCGTGCAATTGTGTCTGGTATTACTTTGATCATTTGACTCCAAAAATGTGCAGTTTGTTAAAGCCCATCAAGAAAAATCCCTAGAATCTCCAAAAGGGGTGAGCTGATCAGGAGGTGGTCACCCCTGTCTGTTTCCCACATGAGGGATTTTCAGTTTCTTGGGTCAACATCAGAGTCGCACATTACATCAGCTCTAGCACCTTCCGGGAAGAGTTGTGTAACAAGATGATTTTGAGGGAGAAAGCCCCAACTTGGGTAAAGAGTGCCAGACAGCACACATACACACACACACACACACAACCACTGGAAATGATGTTTAGGGACAAAACAGACACAACGATGACATCAAAACTCACTCAAACACTTGTAGGAGCAAAAAGATTCCTACTGTTCCTTATTTTCCATTATTTGGGGCACAGGCATGCTTTCCTGGGCTTGGAGAAAGTATGATTGCACATGTCATGCAAAGATTGGAAAGATATAAAACAAAATAACCGAGAAAAAGTTCCCATTGAGGACTGACGGGCTGTGCAGTTTTGCTGGAGAGGAATCACAGAGGCAAGGGGGAGAAAAGTGCAGCATGATATTAATACCTGCCTAAGTGAAAGTCATTGTAAAAGAGGCGACACCTTGGAGAGCCCTGTTTTCCTTACTCTGCGGTCTGCTCTTGGCTGTAGTTAGGTCTTCCTGATGTGGCCCACGGAGCAAAATGCCTGATGACTCATGGAGCAGATCTGAGCAAGGAGGCAGACCCCTCGGCACCAGAGCGGGAGCTGGCAGCCCAAGGGCAGATAAGCGAGCATGCAGGAAATCCTCCCCATCACAGGAGAGGGGCTACCGAGGGCTGGCCGCTGCTGCCGTGTGGTGACACAGGCTGGAGAGAGGCAGCAGCAGGGAGGGGGCAGAAGAGGACCGAAGGAGCCCAGGAGCATCTCCAGTTTTTCTAGCACAGCTTAGAAGTGCTGCATCCCCTTGGCCATGCAATATCCCTCAAGGGCCAGCCAGTGGAGGGACTCAGAAGAGCTGACAGCCTGGCCATGGTGTGTGTCTCTTGGGAAGCAAAGAAGGAAAAGGATGAGAGTGAAAGGTGAGGAAATGAAGAGACTGACCACCATGTGAGGCGACAAGCACCCCCAGATCAAACAATGCAACAGCCTAATACGTGGATAACTGATTATCTTTCATTAACGGACTTGGTTTCTTAGAGCACTTTTAGGCTTACAGAAAAGTTGAGCAGAAAGTACGGAGAAAAGTTGAGCAGAAAGTACGGAGTTCCCATATGCTCGCTTATCCCACCTGCCCCACTTCCAGTGAACCAACGACGAACCAATATTAGTCCATTATTATTAACTAGAGTCCATAGCTTACATTAGAGTCACTCTGTGTTGTGCATTCTGTGGGTTTGGACAGATGCATGATAGTGTGCATCTGCCATTACAGAGTCATACAGCACTGCCCTAAAATCCCCTGTGCCCCACCTACTCATCCCTCCCTCCCCACCCCCAAGCACCAGCAAGAACTGATCATAACTGTTTTTGTTAAAACCCTGTCCAAGTACTTACCATGTACCCAGGACATTCCAAGATCGACACACTGGTTTAGTCAATCTCATACCGACCTAGGAGGAAGTAATTATTCCGACCCTCATCTTACAGGTGAAGATAGAGCACAGAGAGTATGTGACTTGCCCAAGGTCACACAGCTGGTGAATGGATGAAATGAAACCTGCCACCTGGCCCCGAGTCCTAAATGTGTACCGTGTCTGAGTGTGGGACGGGGCAGGAAAGCAACAGTCGCCACCGTCCTGTGCTTGCTACTAAAAATTAAAGACATCAGGTTAAAAATTTTTTTGTGCTATCTCCTTTACCAGGCAGATCACAAATAATAATGCCTTGCCCGTCAACTGCTTCTCTGGTAACACAGACTCAATGCCATCACATCTCAAAATCAGCAATTGTCGGCAGAGCACCGGCTATGCACTGGACCCCTCCCAGCCTCTGACCAGAGTTGTCATACAGAATTCTCAAAGCAACCCCTGGAAGGAGACGCTAGTATACACTCCCCCTCCCCCGACCATGGTACAGAGGAAAGGACTTGGCTGTGGAATGCTTTGGTAATTTGCCGAATCCGAACACCTGGTCGATGGAGAGCTAGAGTTTGAACACGGAGGTGCAGCCCCTGCCCTGCTCTGACCACTTTGCTCTATCATGTCTGGACTGAATTGTCCGGAAGTGGTGGGGCAGGTCATTCAGCACCTCTGGGCCAAAGGTTTCTGTGGGTCTTTCCAACCTGAATCCCCTCTCAATCAGCTGTTTTAAAGTCCCCAAGTGCATAAGACGTGTATTAGGCAAATCCACTTCAAAAGCTGGAAATGTTGGTTCTTCTCCAGGAAAAAAGACTTGGGTGTGACCTGGGCCAGGAATGCAGCCCTCACTGGGCTGGCCTGGCCCCTAGCTGCCACGGGATACCCGAAGCGCTGCCAGAAGCAGCGGCCAGCCCAGTGGCCGTGATGCCAGCGGGGCAGGGAGACAGGCGTGGACACTGGGGCCATTTTCCCACACCTCCCCAACCCAGGCCTTCACGCTGCTTCCCCCGGCAGGTCCCAGGCCCCTCACATGCTGCTGCTGCTGTTGGAAAGGAGTCTGACACAGCCTGAGCCTCCTCTAGGGGTGCCACCGGGTGGGACCAGCAGACAGGACTGCGTCTGGCAATGCTCGTGTGGTGGAAATGGTTGTGGAAGAAGCACTGGTCCTTACCAGTGTGCTGCAAATGGGAAAGGGCGAGGAACATGAGAATTCCTTTCGGGGGTCATCCCACTGGCTCTGGACCCAGTCGACTGCTTGGATGGTGAGTGATGGGTCTTGGGTTCATTGGATGAGGAGGGGGAGGAGGCTGGTCCCGCTTGGTTTCTTCCCGGTAGATGAAGTCTACATCAGCCTGATTGTAAAAGGGCCAGATTCTCCTTTAGGAGGACGGAGACCCCTGCTGCCCGCACACGTGGGTGAGCTGAGCTCCCACAATTCCTCCCAGGCCTGTCCTCTCATCAGGACCCGGAGCGGAGGCCGATGCCTGCTTATTTATGAGACCACACAGCCGTCACGCGCCTCGGCTTCAGGAATTAACCCTGCTTCCAAGGCCAATCAATCCCCATCCCCTCACCTGGTCCCCACCTGGTCTGGTCCTCCTCACACCCCCGGTCCCAACAAAGCCTTTCAGATTTCAAATCAGACACATTGATCGAGTGTTCTTGGGTTCGACCTCCTCGGCCCTCAGGAAACTCATTTTGCCCAAGTCCTTGCACGTCCGTCCACATCCCGACCCCTCCCTTAGGGACGGCAACGATGGCCCCAGGCAAACGTCATCCCAGCCACGGGAGGGGAGGTGGCACTCTGCCAGTGCCCAGAGGCCTGATGACACTCAGAGCATCCAGCCTGACCAGACCAGGAGCAGGGTGGGGAGGAGGACAGCTAAGAGGGAGGCGTGATGGGGAAGGTACCTTGTAAGCCCTTCCCAACAGGTACAGGGAGCAGAAAAAGAAACGGTGCCACATGGGTGGGCCGGCCAGCTTCCATTCAGCGCTGACTGAGAACATGCTTTCTTCAGGCACTGAGCTCACTTCTAATCATCCGATGATGGCTGGCCAAGGGAACAGGCATGTGAGTAGCCAGGATGTGGGGATTCCTGCAGTGAGAAATGGAGCTCAAGGTGTAAATGGGGGGGATTTCTTTCCACCTGAGATGGCCACTTCCCCCGTGCTCCAGCTTGGGTAACAAGGATTATCCACGTGTGTTCTATAATCTACCAGCATCCCATAAGGTGGCGGAAGGGATAGAAAGGTTTGGTGTTGAAGAAAGTTTCCAAGGTGCTGTATCAGCACAGTTCAAGGGTTACTGAGTGCAAAGCTGACGTCACTGAGGCTCGCCAAGGCCGGCTGGCACGACCATGGGGTCCTGAGACCCACTTCTTCAAAGGACGCATCCAAGGGTTGTCCATGGCGCACCCTTAGGACACCTCTGAGTTTGATTCCACACCTCCAGCTGGTATGGTCTGTCCTTCAAAATGTCTAACTCTATCTCCTGTGCTCTCCCTCTTCACCGCCAGCTCACCTGCAGAAAATCGTCCCCAATTCTACCAAAAGGCAGTTTTCCAGAGATTCTGGCAAAGGTATTCCATCCTGAGCCCTCTGAGAAAGTCCCAGCTGCCCTTCAGGCATCGGGATTATGTTTGTGTGACTGTTATAACCACCTCAAGGACTAAATGGCTCTTAATTTGATGTAAAAATGAAATGGCACAACCTCTTCTTCTGTTTTCTTATCTGTAACTTGAAGATCCCATTACCACCTACTTCATAGAACTGCTGTGATGGCTAAATGCAGGGTTGCCAGGAAATACAGGGTGCCCAGGTAAAAACAGACTTTCAGATACACAAGGAGAGATTTTTTAGGGTGAGTAGGTCCCAAATATTGTGTGAGACCGACTTATGCTAAAAAATTATTGTTTATTTGAAATTCAATTTAACTGGGCATCCAGGATTTTTATTTGCTAACTCTGGCCCTGATTAAATCATACAAAGCACTTTGCAAGGTGATGAATAGTCACATGAATAGTCTGGAGGATAGTTAATGACAGTGATATTTGCTCACAGGTCAGTCTCTGATCCTGGACGATGAGTTTCCAGAGGGAAAGGAACCTCTTATTTTCATCTCTGACTCCTCAGTGCCTGAGTCAGGAGCTGGAATGTGGTTCACGTCAGCAGATTTTGAATTAAATGGTAGCTTTGAAATCAGTGCTTCTCCGAAGGATGATGGTACACAGAGGCGATTTGTTATCAATAAAATCCTCCCTTCCTTTTCACTCTTCTGCTGCCCTGTAACCCGAGTGGTTAGTTCATTATGACTAATTCAGTAAATAGTGGTGCTATTTGCGGTGCTGCTCCACTCCTGACCCCAACTGGGCATCTTACCATCTACGGGGATAAAGAGACATATCGCAGGCAGACCCTGCCCCAGGGGAACACAGGCCCAGCAGACGGTGGGGAGGCAGCAGCGTAGCTCTGTGGTGAGGGATGAGAAGAACTTCTCTGGGGGTCGGTAAGGGTTGGGTGGGCATCCTCAGCTGAAGAAAAGCTTGAGCAAAAGCACCAAGAAGGGGAAGAGCAGCTGGGGGTGCTATAACAAATTACCCCAAACAGGGGTGCTTAAGGCAGCAGAAATTATTCTCTCACAGTTCTGGAAGCGGGAAGTCTGACATCAAAGTATCGGCGGGGCTCCCTCCGGGGCTGTGGTGGAGAATCGTTCTTTGCCTTTCCGGGTTCTGGTGGCTTCCAGCGCTCTGCAGCTTGCAGTCCCATCACCCGACTCCTCCTCCATCTTCACACGGCCTCTCTCCTCCTCCTTGGGTTTCTCTTACCAGGAGAGCCGCGATGGGATTTGGAATCCACTCTAAATCCGGGTGATCTCATCTCAAGATCCTTAATTTAATCACATCTGGAAAGACCCTTTTCTCCAAATAAGGTCACATTCACAGGTTCCAGAGTCAGGGTGTGGACATGTGTTTCTGGGGCCACCATTCTCCCCACCACCATGGGGGGGGGGCGAGGAGCCCCCAGAGGTGAGTTAGGAACTGCGGTTGGAGCCTGACTCTAAAGTGTTTTCTAGTCAAGGCTGAGGAGTGTGGAGTTGACACACAGGCTTCGGGAGCCCCTGAGGGTTTCCGCCTGGGACTGACTTGCTCAGAATTGTGTTCTGAGAAGCAGGTTCTGGTGCCAGGCTAGAGGGGAGCTGGGAAGGGCTGGCCGAGAAGTGTGTGCAGAGACAAGGGGCTCTGGAGGTGCCGTACTTCCCTCCTGGGCCCACCTGCAGCTGGTCCAACGGCTCCCCACTCCATGAGGCTCCTTGAAAGTGGCTCAGGCCTCTGCCTACAGACGGGAGAACAAAGCTTTCAGTCTAATACAAGTTTCACAGATTATGTCTCTGTTTTTATGAGGCTAAAGGAAGCAAATCTCAAAATCATGGAAGCCACAAGACTTCTCTGTGCCACCAGCATGAAAGGATCCCTCCCCCTGTGCTTGGAAGGAGCTGGGAAAAAAACACCTAGATGCATCATTGAAAGAAAAATCAACCTTAGGGGTCTAGAGGTGTTCAAGGTGTCTCAGCATCCCCTTCCCCTGAACCACTCGTGACAAAGCAGCAAGAGGAGCCCACAGGGAACAGCACGGCCGAGGTCACACAGGGTGACTCTGCTTTGCCAGCATTAGACACCGCCTGGAATGGTCTTCCAACCTCCACTCCAAACCCACTCCCCAGAGGATGCCCTTCTCCCTCCAGAGTATCCCTAAAACGTGACTTCTGTGAACAGAATATTTTAGTATGATCGATATACAGACACACGAAGAGGAAGGCAGAGTGCCCAGCCCTCCTGGTCACCCAGGGAAGCTTCTCAAACTGGTGACACAGCAGCCGAAGAAAACTCCACTCCAGGAGGCAAGAACCTGGCCTCACTCTCCTCCTGTCCGGGTCCCTGGGGAAGATGGCAGACACTGAAATGGCCTAACTGATCACAAGCCAACAAACATCTCGTTCCGAGAAGCTGAGGTCACCTGCTTGGAGCCACACGGAGGGGCCTGTCCTACTTGTGTCCCCACCTGGGCTCCAAGGATGGCACCTGTTTCTAAAGGCTCAAGTCGCACACATTCTGCTAGAGCGTGACTCTCATTAAGAGGGGCTGCATCATGTAGGGCAGTGCTAATTGGATGTGGTTGGAAGCTCAGGAGGGGAAGAGGAGAAAGTCACTGACCTGTACAGTGACTTTGATGACACAGCGATGCCACCGCCCTGACGCCGAGCTGCAGCCTCTCCCCACTCCCCTCCCTCCTCTCCAGGATGTAGACACCAGGCTGTTTTATTTTCTTTAATCAACTACTACATCTGCCCGTGAAACAGCTGAGAAGGACACAGAGTCTGTTTTGCTGGAACTCCAAGCAGGGAAGAAACTACTCCAGCTGGTATTTTAGAGAGAGGCCCCTACGTTACCCTGTTGCATGCCAATTTCATCCAAGGGAGACCTGAAACTGTTTGCTCAGAATAAGCACCAGGATGTGGGCTCGGACTGCATCCTGGAAGCACCTACCTGTGTGTTACCTTCAGCAGCTGGAATTCAGGATGGTGTGATGGCAATAGAAAGAAGCCTCCGGTACATTTACAGAAGGTACGCTCACGTGAAGAGTCATTCTCCCCACCTCACACCTAGCAGCTGCAGCCAACTGAAGAACCCGTGACTCACTAGGCGGAGACAGGAGTGTGAGCATGGCGTGTGTGTGTGCATGTGTGCCCGGTGCACTGGCTTGGGTGCACATGGCCGAGTGAGTGTGCGTTTGTGTGCACACGTGCAGTGCACATCTACTTGTGCAGGCGTGGCTGTGTGTGCACACACGTGCATGTGTGTGCACGAGGTCTCCAGATGTGCATCTGGGTGTTTCCAGAGAAATACCCCAGGACACAAGGTCTTGTACATGCTTAGGCGGGAAGTTTGCTGACCCCAGCCCAGAAGTCCACATCCATGAGGCGGGACTGAGAAAGAAAAGGCGCTGAGAGCAGGTGCCGCACCTGAGCTCCAAGGCCCTGCCCAGGGCGGGCAGAGCGGGTAGGAGGCCAGGCACAGAGCTGTCCCGTGGCTGCTGCCCTGTGGCTGTGGAGAGGAGGAAGGTTCTAGAAATTCTTAGGGGGCGGCTTTCAATAACCACCCAGGAAGAAGCCCCCAGATGCCAGTGGGAAGTGGGGGAAAGAAGTGAGGGACGATTTCTTCCAGAGAAGCTGGCCAGGGCCACAGTGATAGCAACAAAGGGGCCCCTCGGTGGTCTCAGGAGACAACTGCACCTCCTTGGCCTGAATGTGCACTTGGAGCAGTGCCCGTCTTGAGCTCATGTGGGCTCCCACCCCTACTTACAGTCAAATCCCCGGATTATCCGGAAGCCCCCAAGTGTGGCAGCGTGATGCTGTACATGGAGAGGGAGCCCTGGGTCGCTAAGCTGTCGCCTGATCCTTCCCACACGCTCCCCCCATCAAGAGAGGAGTTGGCGGGGGACCGTGTCCCTGCTCCCAGCCAACAAGAATCACAAAGCGTTTCTATTGCTTAAAAAGAAAACCTGGGCTCACTTCCACCCAGTCTCGTGAAAACCAGAGCAACAGAAAACTAGGAACGCCGAGGCCAGTCCCCATGGCCAGAGGGCCCTGATTCTGGGGACACTCGTGTGCTCACAGCCTGTCTGCAGGCAGGCCATCAGTACTCGGGGAGGACAAGCACCGGGGTCTGCAGGGAATTTCAGGGAGCAGCGCCATACAGAGAGACTGGCAAGCAGGACACTCTGCTGCTGGTTTTCCGTTGCTTTTGCTCTCGGCGCCTTGTGCAAATCTGCGCCCTTTAATCTCCAGAGGCTTTTCCTCCAGACCCACCCTGAGGAAGGTCACGGGTCCCTTTGGAAAGGAGGTGGGAGGCGTCCTATCGAAAATTCAGGAAACAACTGCTCGAATAAAGAGTGAGCTTTGAGGGGGTCTTCTGTCATCCCCTTGAAGAAATGCCCCCATCTGAAGAATGACAGAATCGACCAAAGGAAATCCAGATCTTTTGAAAGCCACGGTCAGAGAACCTGTCTCGAGTTGACATGACAAGAGTCCTAGAGGCTTGGATCTCACATGCCCCTAACAGGTACTGGACGTGACCCCACTTGCCTCGGGGACCTGGGCTCCTGCTACTCTGAACATGTCTCCATCACCCAGTGCACAAAGCCGCAAACCATTTTTTTTTATAAAGTATAGAATGAATTCCAGGTTATTCCTAGAGTCAGGAGCTCATCACAGGAAACCAAAGGACAAGTGGTGGCCCCCAGGCTGGGTGTGTCCTCGGCCCCTGTAAGGGCCCCGAGTGTGGGAGGTGTCCCCCAGCTGGAGGCTGTGTAAGTGGGGACCCAGGCGCCAATTCCAAGCTCCTGGGCCGGTCCGATTTCAGAACCACCTCAGGGTCCAACAGATGTGGCAACAGGAGGAGACAAGTGCCTCCGGTTGCTTTGCTGGATGAGCCTGATCTGGACATTCAGATTTCTTAACTCTTTTGTGGATTGTAGTACCAGTGAATAGCCTAACATTGCCGTCCACTTAAGGGTCTCAGTCTTTGGCCTAAGGATCTGAGCAAAGGACTAATACAATCTCCCGTTCTATGAAGGGGTGGAAAGTACCCAGAGCTCATTTTTGTAAGTTCAGAACAAGGTTTTGCCACGAACATTCTAATTCGAAGTAGCCGAGTGCCATCGTGACAGAAGTCGGCTCCACTCTGTTAGAATCTAAATACGGTTTCTAAGCACCCCAGCTGGGGTCGCAGAAAGGGACGTGATGTTAGGTTGCTTGCCAGGCTGAGTCCCGGGTGGTGAGGACACAGGCCGAGGCTGGGTGAGAACACGGACCTAACACGCCAAGAGCTTCTGAGCACAGGCCTTGACAACATCTTCTTAGAGACCAGAGCGTCTGTACCCTGTTCTACTGAAATCCTCTAGGGATGCAGTTCTAGAAGAACACACTGGACCCTACAGCCCCAGCTGACATGCAATGAGAGGTCCTGCAGGAACAGAGGAGGAAAAGGAAACACAGAGGACTTCCTGCTTCCCTCCAAGAGCTGGTCATCTAGAAAGGCACCCCCATCTGACACGGGGCCTCCCTGCTATTTCAGTGGAAGAGAAATGTAAATGCCTTCTCGTGTTTCACCTTCAAGAAGTGAATCTCGGGCTTCCCTGGTGGCGCAGTGGTTGAGAATCTGCCTGCCAATGCAGGGGACACGGGTTCGAGCCCTGGTCTGGGAAGATCCCACATGCCACGGAGCAACTAGGCCCGTGAGCCACAACTACTTAGCCTGCGTGTCTGGAGCCTGTGCTCCGCAACAAGAGAGGCCGCGACAGTGAGAGGCCCGCGCACCGTGATGAAGAGTGGCCCCCACTTGCCGCAACTAGAGGAAGCCCTCGCAC
This sequence comes from Balaenoptera musculus, assembly GCF_009873245.2. Classification (NCBI taxonomy): domain Eukaryota; kingdom Metazoa; phylum Chordata; class Mammalia; order Artiodactyla; family Balaenopteridae; genus Balaenoptera; species Balaenoptera musculus. The sequence continues at coordinate 3,592,448 of NC_045800.1, read as the reverse complement.
AGAAACGAAGACCCAACACAGCCATAAATAAATAAATAAATAAATAAATAAATAATAAAAATAAAGGAATTCCCTTAAAAAAAAAAAAAAAGAAGTGAATCTCCTGTCCAGGTGGCGACCCTGAGGTCACCTAACGATGACCTGAGCCCCTGGACAACAGGCCAACAAGAAAGAGAGTGGAGAGCTAAGGCAGCTGGAGGTGGGGCAAGAAGAGGCTGCACGGAAACTCCAAGGATGGAGGGCAAACAACTGGAATTCAGAAGGTTCTGCTACCCCTAAAAGTCTCTCTGCCACGTCTCAACTTCCTCCAGTTAAGAAATCCATTCTGGCTGACAAGCTTCACTAACTAACGTATATACAAATATCCCAAGAAGAGTAAAGAGAACGGAACATTCCCAGCACAGAACGACCGTTTCCTCAGATTGCTTTCCGCACCTCCTGGAGATACACACTCAGCTTTTTCCAAAGTATGTTCTGCCAAGTCCTCCACGCAGGAGCTGCTCTGGGTAGCACTCAGCATTCTGCATGGCGTGTCTCCTCTGTGGAGATCCACCAGACATGTGAGACAGACAGTCGAGCTCCTTTCCCGCAGGATTTCTCAAAACCTTATGAACACTGCTCACCTGGAGTTTCTCCTCTTTCCTGACTCAGGACCGTCTTGGCCATTAGACGTGTTACTACAGCCTGGGAGATGTGGCAGGAAGGAAGGGAGTTCATCTCTGAGTTCCATTCAGGCTGAGCCTCCTGGGCAAACTGGGCCCCAGCAGGGAGAGATGCTGAGGGTGCCGTCCCAGGACCCAGGAGAGGACAGAGAGGGGCGGTAGGCTTGTAACCAGCTGCTCAGGCCCAACCCAGCGGCTTCGTCCAGCACGATTTTCTGAGGTCAGGACAGACTTCCTCCCTGCGGCCCCAGGGCCGCCTCTGCAGGCCCATCCATCGGAGAACCTCCTCGCCACTCAGAACCTGTTCTCTGTCGTATTCAGCACCAGAGCAGCCGTCCAGGTAACCAACCAAGGTGATGTAAACACCAGAGCAGCCCCGCACCAGGTGACTAAGCGCGCACGCGCACACACACGCGCACACACACACACGCGCGCACACCCAGAGCCAGCTGCCTGTAACAGAGAGCAGTTTTGTGGGATTCTGACCAGTCCCTTTCTTATTCACGTGCAACTTTTGCGATATGCCATGAAAGCAGCTTGAGTAATCCTGGAGGCTCCAGAATTAGCCCCATGAGTCCCATGTCCTCTGCTTTTGCTCCTTCCTTGGTGCACTAAAGGGAAAACAGCCTTCACCCGGCAGCCGTCCGCCTACGAGGCATTTCATTTGCCCCTCAGAGCATCTCCTCTGGTCCAGGCTCGGGCAGAGTGAGAGGTGGTTGAAGGTAAACGGATGTCATTGAATTTGTACTCGGGCTGACCCAGAGCGAGGGAACGTGGTCGTGCGACGGAACTTAAGTTTAATGTCTGAGTATGAATTTCCAGCTATTACATCTGAATTTTTTTAAGGCCAAAATATTTACAATGAAGCTCTCTCATTACCAAATTAAATAGATATGCCTCTCGTTTCACACAATAGGCATGTTCCTGAGCAACTACATGAGAAGAGAATTTTTAAAAATCAAATTATATTTTTCAAAGTACTTGGAGAGCTTTCTATTTAAAAGAATCCCACAAGGAATCCTCCCTGAGAATGAAGAATCCTATTGTAATGCAAATGATCACCTCCTAATTTATCTGTTTTCTAAATTCAAATAAACTCCAGTTTATTCAAAATGGTCAAAGAGCGGGGTCTTGTGGTTAATTGAATATTCATGTTAATCTGGAATCACCATACATACCTTGTGTTGATCACTAATTTTCAAGAGACAAGAATATAATGAAATACAATAAAATACACTTAACCATGAAAGGATGCAGAATCTAATTACTTTTTCTTTGATAATCCAAAGGCATTTCGGACCTCAAATTGTCGGGCAGTCATGGGGTCTGTTCATCCCTTAAACCTGCTCAGACCTGAGTTTCCAGAAAGGGTTTAGGCTGAAGCAAACTGGTCTGGGGAAATGACCTGGGAGTCTCATTTTTGACATAGGTCTCCTGAATTATTTTTTACCTTCTTCTCTATTTCAAAAAAAAATTAGAGTTCAGAGTATATTTTTTTTTATGTTCTGGAAATGCATGGTCTCCAGCTCTTTGGATTGTTTGAATATGCAGTTGACAACATCTGCACAGGTAGGTCCCCCTTTCAGAAAGCCAGTCCAACTCAGAACAATAAAGCAAGATTTAGCTGTTCTTCTCTGCTTGCTATCTAATGAGGTGTGGGAAAGGCCAACAATTCTGGGATATACCACGCTTACAGACAGTGCCTGCCCTAGGAATAGATGGTGATCTTGATTTCATATAATGATGAAGGAAATGATTCGTTTCAAAAGCAAAGCACAGAGCATCCATCCCCCATCGCCGAAGCAAAGTCTCATCCCTTTGCTTCTTTCCAAATACCCTTCTATCCACGCTGCGGGCTTGAACTTGTTAAGTACACTACAGCCCAAGTGCTTGAGGCTTTAAAATCTATCCACTTCCCTGTAGTTTGTTAGAACTGCTTTTCCAAGGAATCCTGCGACCATATATTCCTATTTAAGCAAATAAGGTTAGCTCCCTTTTGCCATTCACAATTCAGCAGTCCTCCTAAATTAATTTTTCCAAAAGTAATTCAAATAAAAGCTTCGTTGCCACTGCTCTTTTCTGAGCCACAAGATTGAATAAGGCATCTGAATAAAAATGTGTATTACAGCCTTCTTTAATATTTAAGCATGACATTCATTGATTTGTATCTTGTTTTCTGCAAACCTTGACAACATGATAAAATAAATCATAAGAACAAAATATAGTGGTAACATCTTTTATGGACTTCACATAGTCATCAATCTCAAGCTGTGAGTGAATTATCAGTACAGCAAAAAGATCTATGTTTTAAGAGCTCCAACAGCACACTAGCTGGAGGTTTTTCACAAGCAAACTCAAGGCAAGTGACTGATAAGCATCATTATTATTTTCTGAGAGTCTAGTTTATGGTGTGTTGCGGAGGTGTTGGCATATATGTTTCGGAAGCAAAGGTTTGATCAATTCTAAGTAGACATCTAGTAACATATAAAAAATATAACAAGGCTTCCTGCTGAGCGGCCTTGTAGTACCCGCCATCCCATGTCAGCGTGACAGGCCCTGTATTGTATCTCTCATTACATTTAATACAGAATTAACCTTTCTTAATGTGATATACTACATATGAAACATGGATCAACCTCTAGGTATTTGGACACATTCCCATTTTATTTGCGTTTTGACTTTTAGCAACATCATTGTAAACAGAAAAAAACAAAAAAGCCTTGAATCGTCATGTAATAACCACCTCTTGGACACTCCATAGGCAAAAGAGCTGGAGAAGAATATTGTTTCGAGGGTAATCCCATCTGGAGCCGGTGCCAGAGTTTAGGATAATGGAAGAGTCTGGAGCCTGTAACGCCAAGCACAACAAAGTTTTTTCACCATCATCAGCGCCTTCACTGGTGAAACTGTGTCCATACCACACCTTCCAGGTGACACAGAAACCTGCAGCCTATGACCCAGCTGTTGGCAAAGCTACCATGGGGCCTCTGGACATTTGGAAACATCTGAATGAGTGTACTCCACGTGCTGCTTTTGTCCGTTAAGCATTATGTTCATGCAACCTAAGTTATGTTTTCCTTTTTTTGAAAAAAATCCACAGTTTCTTGCCTGTGAATGCTGGCCCTCAATGGGGCTTAAAGTTTTAAGGGAAAATCACCAACAAGGGAAATGTTGGCCGCATCGAATCCAGTTGCAACAAACTGCAACACGAGGATTATTCTGCGAGATCTGAATCATTATCAGCATTTTCTCCCAAGCATGTCACAGGGCTGGTAATGCAGAGGGATCATCTCAAAATCTGAAATGACGTTCCAGAAAGCACAGCGGCTTCAGTGCATTGACTGGAGCTTTCTATCTGGAAAATGGGTAAATGAAACCTCTAGAGGCGGGGGGTTTCCGTCTCGGGATTGCAGGAGTAAATATTAAGACGTTTTCTGACAAGCTGAATATCCGTGGTTTCCCACAAAGTCTCACCATGCTTTGCACTCCATAAATATCACTCCTCTTCCCTTACAATCTGAACTCCTTGAAATACGATGCCATGGTCCACTAAAGCACAGCTGCACTTTCATTGGCTGGAATCTCAGGCCTGCCCTCATTTACGTAGGTGGGCACCATTCATCACCCTCATAATTAATTCAAGTCAATTACACCATTCTAAAGTATCTCCTCTCCCAGGCATGTTGCATTCTTACCACCTACTTTTAATAAAATTATACTCACTGTCTCTCTGGTTGAGTCACTGTAACTCCTGGAGGTTTTTTTCTCTCTCTCTCTTCTTTTCATTATTCTAACCAATTAAAGTCACTATGATTTTCTTTACTCGGCCTAAGAGAAATACCATCAGTTTTATTGCTTGTTTGACATTTTGGTTTTCCATTTGTTAAATTTTATTAGCAATATTAGAAATGTGAATTACTGTATCGTCGCGGCCACAAACGTTCTTTTGAGGAGTTCGTGCACGGTTGGTGTTGCTATATACATCCACTGTAAACCTTTCAGAGTCTGCATTTCAGTGCGGGCTGCCAAGGTACCGCTGGATAGGCAATTGGAAGAGAAATCATGGCGAGGGCAGAAAATGCCACCAGTGGCTCCAATGAAGTGTGGAGCGTGAGATGGCCCAAGGATCCCCCAGCCTGACCTGAGTGGCTGCTTCCTGGAGGTCCTTGATTTTTAGGGTCATAAAATGAAGCCTCTGCCCTGAGCCAACCTTGCTGCAAAAACTCTAACAACCACACGGGTAGAGGTTTTACTCAATTGACTGATAAACCAAACACTGGTCAATTTACCTATAAACACACTTTATATTTTATTCGTTGATTTTCAGTTTCCAAGTCAGAGAACCAGGAAAGAGCAGAAGGGGTCGTGCACACCTTGAATGAGTGGGCGTAGGGAGAAATGTGTTAACCAGATCCCAACACACACAGCACCTGCCCTGCCACCAACGCCCACCCAAGCACACTACACAGTCACTGAACTAGAGACTGCTTCACCAAGTCCCAGAGCCTCCCCAAACTGACTTACAGCTCAATCATGTATTTTCCTGGGATACCTAATTAACCTCCCTGAGATGTAATTAACTTGCTGAGTTTGGCTGGGGTGGTAGTGTTAGTCATATCATACTAGGGAATAAATCTTTAACAATAATCTGGAATGTTGGCTCCATGAGGGCATGGGCTGTGCTTATTGTGTTCACCGTATGTCCCCAGTACCTACAGGAGCGTGTGGTACACAGTAGGTGTGCAGTAAATGCCTGCTGAGTGAGTAAACCCCTTAGTCACCTGATCCAGGCTCAGTTTCCCCATTCTATCTCAGCATGCCTGGAGGCGTTTGCTGGCGTCGAGCCACTGTGCCTCTGTTTCCCCATCTATAAAATGGAGACATTAACAGTGCCCACCTCAAAGGGCTGTTCTTGGACTGAGTAATTTTATATATATATATATATATATATATATATATATATATATATATATATAGTGTGTGTGTGTGTTTATATACACACATATACATATACATATGTGTATGTGGGGCGGTTGCCCCACATACACATATGCGTTAACAGTGCCCACCTCAAAGGGCTGTTCTTGGACTGAGTAATTATATATATATACATATATATATATATATATATATATATATATATATATATATATATATATATATATATATATATGGTGTGTGTGTGTTTATATACACACATATACATACACATGTGTATGTGGGGCGGCTGGAGACAGACACACAGAGAGGAAATAGCACATAGCCTGCTCTCGGAAGAAAAGGACACTATTATTAATTTTACATGGGGCTACCATTTATCACAGCTAGTTATTAGCATGGCTTCCTAAGCTGACCCAGCTTTGAATACACCTGAAGACCCTAATGAGGTCAATTTTATATTTCTAGAAAAATCATGGAGGAATTCCAGGGTTTGGAACAAGCGGGTGTCTCCAATCATTTCCTGTATCGTATCATTCCGCACCATGGTACCATTTAAAAATCCAAACTGAAGAGCCCCCGTGAAGAGCACGTGATTTCACAGAGGAAAGAATCTGCGGAAACCTTTAATCCTGTGTGTAAATGATACATTAGGAATTTTTTTCCTTCTGAATACTAATATATAATTCTTGCAGGAAAAGAAAGCCACGTGCCTCTTCTTATGCAGTGGCCTGAAAAATAATCTATAATACTGCATCAATATTCACTTAATAAAGGAGGAAGTTCGCATTGCTTATGGTATTTCTATTTGGTTCCCCCAGCCTTTAGATATTATGTACAAGAGTCGGTCCAGCAACATCTATGCCTTGTCAGTCATTTAATTAAGCAAAGAAAGCTTGCTATTCATTTTATTTCTGTATATGTTAATGTTAAAAACTAATAGAAAACAGCTAGTAAATTGTCCCCTGCATATATTGGACACAGCAACAATTACTCTGGCGGAGAAGATATAATAAAAGACGAAATTTTAATAGTATCTTTATTCCATTTATTCTCTTGGGCTTCTGTTTCAAGGTACTGTAGAAATTAACAATTATTTCTTCTCATTGTTTTTGATGATCTTTTTCTATTATCCTCCTACCCGACTTAAAATAAAAAATAATTTAAACTTACATTTTTTAAATCAATTTTATGGTGCCCTGAGATTTACATTCCAGGCATGAGGAAGAACTGAGAAAAATCAGAAAATCACCCAGAGCTTTCCCTTCTTGCTCTTCTGACAACTAGTTAAGGCCATGCCAGTCAGTAGTACAACTGAGATTATCTTGATTTCAACTCGGAAATTCACATAATAAAAATAATTATCTTACACATCACTGTATCAACAAATATGTCTGTCTTGTATTTATGAATGTCTGTCATATGGCATATCTAAATAGTTGACATAGCTCTACACCATAAAGCAATTAACTCGGTTTATATGGCAAATTGTCTAAGGATTTCTCCAGAATGCTTGGGGAAATCTACAAACTAAAATATTCTCCAATTTATTGACATGCTACCACGTTGAAAAAAGTAGGCCATCAATAACCAGCTTTCTTTGAAACCTGGGATCTTATTATCAGTGTAGGGACTAGGAGACCCCTGACTTGGCTGAAATATAGAAGACCGATTTTACCTTGTCAAGAGGACTTTTGTTCTTTGTTTTGGCAAAAGAACACATGGTCTTGATGAATAAAAACGTGCAATCAAGACAATATTATTTAAAAATGGAAAGTTTTTCTTGGTGAAAATCTCATCAGAGCCACTTCTCAGACCCTGGAACATTTTCAGTTCAAGTCCCATTTGGTTTTCTGTGGGATCACTCAGATTCTCCATGGAGACTTGCAGGTTCACTGGCCCTGGGAGGTGTAAACCCTTGTGACTCCCTTAAATCCACAGAGCCATGAGTCCTCCCAGGTCCAGTGAAATCAACCAGCCTGGAAATGCACACACTGACTTCCACATACCTACTATTACCTAAGTGTGCTACTTTTCCATTGATGCATAAAAAGTCACCACAAATTTAGCCACTTAAAACAATACACATTTACGAGCTCACAGTTGCCATGGGTCAGGAGTCCAACCAGAGCTTAGCTGGGGTCTCTGCTCAGGGTCTCAGGCTGCAGTCAAGGTGTCAGGGGGGCTGCGTGTTTCTGGAGGTTGGGGGCCTCTCCTAAGCTCATGTGGTTGTTGGGTTGTTCCTTGTGGTTGTAGGACTGAGGTCCCTACTTTCTTGCTGGTTGTCAGCCATGGGCTGTTCTTGGGTCCCAGAGCACCCTCACCCTGTGATAACCTTCTTAGGGACCCTCTAACAACATGACAAGCTTACTTCCTCAAGGCCAACAGGAAGGACCCAGTCCCTCTTTAAAGGGCTTTCATCTGAGTCACTCAGTCCCACGCAGGAGAATCTCCCTGGAATTCATTCAAAGTGAAGCTGACTGGGGAGTTGATTACATCTGCAGGAAAGTTCCATCTTTACCAAAGGCTGTAATCCAATCACGAAGCAGCATCCCGTTCCATTCACAGGTCCTGCCTTACTTCAAGGAGGGGGTTATACAGGGTGGGGATGGGGGGAGGATAGGCCCCAGGGGCTGGGAATTTGGGTGGCATCTTAGAATTCTGCCCACCACAATAAAGGAATCTAGAATATGAATGCTGTATGAACCTAGGAAAATTATCTAAAACCTGGGAATTTATCCCTAATTTGCCTTAAATGCCTGGAATTTTCAGAGATATAAATAAATCCAAAAGCAATTATTGCTGCGCCTGTTATTTCTAAGACCACCTCGGGGAATCATCTTAAATGAGCTCATCTCCCATACCCCAGCTCCCCTTGAAACAAATCTTTGCTCAGATAATTATGAAAAACTACAGCAAGTGCACTTCTTGGAGGGAAACTAACAGGAAACCTCGGCTTCGTTCACTGGAACGCCTGTTTCCAGCCAGGGATCAATAGGCTCTGCTGGGCCTGGATGGGGTCGGGATGGACTGGCCTGTCCTCGTCCTGCACCTGATCACCTTGACTGTCTCCACCAGCTCGTCCCCGAAGTACCTAAGAACTCTCCCTTCTCAGCTGTACCAAAGGGCCCAGATTTGAAATCTCACCCTGTTTTCATCCAGTCACGAACCTCTGGCCCGTGACTGCTTCCATCTCCCCTTCCTGGAGTCAGACTGATGACGCTCAGCTCAGGCTGCACTCAACTAATCACTGTCTTCCAACAAGTCTACCCCGTCCCTTCTCTTAACTCCGCTACTCTTGTTCCAGTCGTGTGAGACCCTGAAAAAGCCTCCCAAAACGTCCCCCTCCTGCTCCCCAGAACGTGTAAATATACCACCTTACATGGTAAATGGGACTTTGCTGGTGGGATTAAATTAAAGACCTGGGTGGGGAGAGTACCCTGGATTATTCAGGTGAGCCCTCCGCGCAATCACAGGGGTCCTTCTCGGAAGGAGGCAGGATCAGAATGAGAAGTAGAAGAGGCGAGGAGGGAAGCCAGAGGTGGAGTGATTGAAGAAGGGGACATGAGCCAAAGGATGCAGCAGCCTCTGGAAGCTGGAGAAGGCTAGGAAAATATCTCTCCCCTGGAGCATCCAGAAGGAACCAGCCCCGTTCACCTTGACTTTAGCCCAGTGAGACTGATTTTGGGTTTCTGACCTCCAGAACTGCAAGACTATAAATCTGCCTTGTTTTAAGTCTCTAAATTTGAGGTAATTTGTTACTGCAGCAACAGGAAGCTGGTGCAGGTGGGGAAGGATGTCCTTCTTCAAGCCCTCCTGATTGTCAAGACTCCATCTCTCTGCAGATGCTGTATTGGTGTGAGCTGGGCTCGGCTCTTTGAACAGGGCCTTCTTTTTAAGCCCAGAACACAGTGAGACTAGACCCAGAATAAAAATTAGTCACCCAAGGGGCAAGAATACCAGCTATGAGCTGAGGCTGGACGATTCCTATATTGGTCCATAGAGGAAGGCAGGAGCCACATTGTTGGGATCTTGGTCAGAATCAGAGGCTTTTCTGTCCCCACCCCTGCTGCAGGAATAATTTCACATGGTGTGTGAATTTATCTAGAAGAAACCATACCTGACAAACTTTCATTTGCCTTAAATGATGAATTAAAATAAAAAACCAGAAAGACTGGAGTGCTAGTATATTCATTTCATAATTTAACAGACACACTGCTCAAGACGAAAGAACCAAAACTAGAGCATTAGACACATTATTTAAATTAAAAAGGTAGCCAACTGAAACAATATTAATGGTGATATCAAACATAGGGATAAGTTAGTGAGATTGGTATACACAGGGTTGACATCAGGCTGCAGCAAGGCTGTAATCATTCTTAAAGTGTTGAAATGGTTCCACAGAGCTTGGGGAACAGTCACTGCTCCTGTCTCCTCCCCTTCCCATCACCCCCCTCCACCAGTCCTTCCACTGGATTCCATCCCCCTGATTTAGGAACTAAATGGTTAACAGCTGGTGTCGCAGCACACCTGTGAAACCTACCCCAGCACCTTGGACAGCGCCCACACCTGTTGGCTAATGCCTGGGTGCACCTGTTGTCAAAGACGTTCAATATGTCCCCTGAGTATAAGTAAGATCCTTATCTTCTACAGAAGTATCAATTCATATTGTATAGATCCGAAAAACAAGTACTAGAGTTATAAGCGTATTACCTTCAATTATGAAGGCCAACCAGAGCAGGGAGAACAGGAAAGTTACATCTAGGGAGCAAAATGGAGTGGAAGGGGCAGGGTAGAGAGAACTGCTTTCCATCCTCATTGCTTCTGGACAATTTATTACCATCTACATGTTTCCCTCTATTAAATAAAAATTAAATGCCTCCTGTTCACCAAGTCCCATGTCATGCCCCTCTTCCAGGATGTGGAAGAGGGTTATACATCCCAGGCTTCCTGCAGCTATAGGTTGGGACCACATTACTGGTTCTAGCAGGTGGGTTGTGGGCCAAAGCCCAGGAGAGTGAAGGGGAGGTTTTAGTGCTCTCTCTCCAGTCCTGCTGTTGTGACCTGGTAGCCATGTGTTGAGACGGGAATGTCACAATGTGGGAGCAGCCTGCATTACTGAGTCACAAGGCGGAGGACAGCCACCAGGGGTTGCCCCACCCAGAGCGTGCTTTGCATGGATGAAAATAAGCTGTGGGGTTTTGTTACATCAGCAAAACTTGGCCTATTCTAACTAATACACGGTAAAAATAATGGCATGTCTGGGTGTATCATCTATGTGTCATATAAACTTTTAGATGGATGGAGTGTCCACTCTGCCACCATATCAGACAGGATGGCAGGGCTTCCCCTGTCACTCAGCAGGTTGTTTTTACTACCTCAAACCATAAATGTCCATGAGAAGAAGCAACTGACGCTGTAAATCAGTACTGTCTCCAATGTGCAAATAATCAATTCCAAATGATATTTTTGGTTAATTAAGGACAAGTTTTTTCCTTTCCTTTCCATTTCTTTTTCCTTTCTTCTCTATTTAAGCAATGTCCCTCGACAGACAGAGCAGGAGACTGTGTTGCCCAAGATTAGGCATCTCTCGGGAGCAGGGCTGGGCGTGTCCTGTGGTCAAGGTAAGTGAGTGTCATTCCCGTCTTTACAATGTTCTGCTCAAAGCATCTCTTACTGTTTAAAGAACACCTAGGGCAATGGACAGTAGACTCATTTGTCGGAGAGCAAAATGTTTTCTGTCCCTTGCTTTGTAGAAAATAAATGAGTGCAAGTCTCCACATCCAGAAAAAGCTACCTATGTAGCCACCTGCTCCAGTCTTCTTATGAACCTTCCAGAACCTTCTGGAGTGGCGTGGTGGAGAGAGAAGGGAGAAAGTGGCTGGGCCTATGATGTGGCAGGGGCACAGTGACAGGCAGTTACAGCTTTGCCACCCAAGGAATAGCTGTTAGGATCAAAGAGTGTTTCCCCACCACCATGCCTAACAGCACTGTTGGATTCTGACAGGGCTTCAGTGTGGGCAGCCCAGGACACCGAGAGGCAGAGAGCAAGCCTGCAGCTCAGCCCTGATTCCTCAGAGCCTTGGAGTGGCCGCTAAGGCTTTGCAACCTGCAGCTCTGCTAAGGGGAGCTACCTCCCAGTAACCCGGGCTTGCGTTTGCTGAGAAGCATGTGGCCACTTTTCATATATTTTTAATATTCTAGTTATCATGCAAAATCTCATCGATGAGAAAGTTTAAGCAGTGTGCAAACAAGGCAGCCTGCCGAGCCACTTTAAGATACCTAGCACGCCATGTCAACACGCAAACCTCACGTTGTGTTTCTGATTATATTTAATAACACAAAATTAGCTTTTCTTCACATAACATATTGTGCCTGCAACACTATTTGTTTGAACTAAAAACACCCTTCCTACTTTTCCGTTGTAATAAAAGGACTCATGTGGTGACCAAAATTTCTAGCCATTTTTATGCATTTGCAAAACAGTAGGAACATGGAACAATTCTTCTCTAAAACCAGCCAGAGAGGGGCGTGCTGAAATGGGCTCCATTACCCAGGGGCATGGCGGATTGTTCCAGACATCTGGGATTGGAGCGCTCAGCGGTTACTCGCAGGGGGACCCAGGCCATGCCATCCTGAGGGCATGGTTCCCAGTTCTCCTTCCTGCACCCGGGTCTGTGCAGATAAGGCCAGAAACGTGTCAGCAGGCAGCTCATCTCATGCACTCCAGCCTCTCAGGGCTAAGCAGGGGGAGCCCAGCATCGGGCAAGGAGGGCTTGGGATATGTCCATGTTGGCATCCATGCAGGCTGGGGCAGTAACTGCTAAAGGGGGTAGTGGGGGGACTGGGCGTGACCCCTCCAAGTCGAGGAGACGTGCCCACCCAGTGGGAGCACAGGGGTTTAGCGCTCATACTGCTGGTCTTGGGGTTCACTCTGATGCTAGACTTTTCCATCCCCTGTTGCTGCCCCAAATAATTTTGAGTTCAAATGTAAAGTTTACTTCGTGCTCATTTCTAAGCTGGCAAAGATTATGGGACATGGTAGAGTTTGAGGCTGGGAATGAAGGGAGGATGGAGCTCCTAATTAATTCCTGTATCCTTTTTCTTTCCATGCTTCCTTGTTCTCAACAAATTCTCAGTAGACTTTCATTAAGCAAACACAAAAGATAGGAGGACCCCGCTGGCAGCCTCGTTACTCAGGACAAGACATAGGAAGGCCCCAGTCTAGAGTTCCCATGTGCATCCGGGCTCTTGTACAATGTGGCGGGCGTTCAAGATGGACATGCAGCTCTAAACAGAAAATTCAAAACAGACTCCTGATCAGTGACCGTCTCAGAAAGAACCTGGGGTTCGCCTGGATTTAGTTCTGATATAAAGCCATGAGGAGAAGTGGGGGTCAAAACTGCACCCGGACAGTGAGGATGCTGGTGACAAGGTGAGGAAAGCAAAGGCCATTTTCACAGCTGGACAAAAGGAGAAAGATTTGGCTTGACAGCTTAATATGAAGAAAAGGATGAGACTATTTCCCCCAAATATTAAACCCAAGAACATATTGTGCAGTGGTAATGCAACTAGAGCAAAAGCTGGCTATTCAAATATCTTCCTTCGAGAAAAATCTAGAGAAGCTAACACTATTATTAGATGTTGCTTTACAATATTAATGTATTAATTAATAAATAGCATGCAGCTGATAGTAGTAAAAATTATATTTCATCTTCAAGAATCCCTACCCCAACAAAACAAGGAAATCTTGAAAAATAAGAGCAATGGGTAAGAATTCCACTTTCACGTATCAACATATACGACTATGCACATAACATGCAGCAAACTATGTGACTCCAGAAAATCCAGACCACAGCCAAAGAACTTAGACTAGAAATGAAAGTCCTGAGATAATTAAGAAAACAAGTGATGTCAAATGGATGCAGGAGAGAAAGATTATTCAGTGCCTGGTGCTAAATTATTCAAAAATTAATCTAAATCCTTATCTCATATCTCACAACAAATAAATTCCAAATGAAAATTAAAAAGTAAGTGAAAAATAACATGTAAGGACAAGTAATAAATATACATGATTTTTTAAAATATACAAGTTTAGTGTGAGAAAGGCCTTTCCAAGCACAAGACCTAAATAAGGAAACAGAAGAAATTATTAAAGATTTGTGTAAATAAAAATTTTTAAAACTGCTAAAAGGGGACACGCCTAATATACAATTAAAATGGAAGCCAACTGAGAGAAAACGTTTGCTAAATATCAATCTATGACTAGCTCATGGTTATTAGCCTTAAGATAAAAAGAATACTCACAAATCAATAAGAAAAAGATGAATGGAAAAGTGGGCAAATAACCTGGCAAGGTGATTCACAGAAGAGGAATAGGAATGGTTAATAAAGTTCTGAAATAGCGAGCTAGATCACCCAGAGTCACAGGTAGCCAATTATCCAGGGTTCTTACTGTGTCTCTGTTGTTAACCCAGTAGGGTTTCGTCTGTTTGTTTTGTTTTTCTTTGCTTTTTAGTGATGGTATCAGGGTCCTCATTAACCTGGTCAAAGGGAAGGGCCGTTCTCGTGTTGCTAGGTGAAACTTTAACTTGCTGAAAGCTTTCTAGAGGGAAATTTGGCAATGCACATAAAGTTTTTTTAAAATATGCACGGTCTTTGACCCTGTGGTTCCATTCCTAGGAATTATTCTGAAGGAAAACTAAAATAAGTTCAAAAATTAGGTTACTAAGTTCATACAGGAAGTAATTAAGTTCAACACAGTATTATTTATAAAATTCAGAAACTTTGTATCCTAAGAGCGAGGGCCACAATACCCACCTCTCAGAAATCCTGTGATGACTCAATCCAACAAAACACGTAGAGTCTGGCACAGAGCTGGTTTGTATTATATTATTATCCTTGTTGTTGTTGTTGTTTAGCCATATGAAGAAATACTAGGTGCCATTAAGAAAAATGTTGGAGAAATACATGCATTCATCTGGGGAAATCTGAGATACAGTAAATGCGGAAAAAGCAAGCTACAAAACAACACTTACAGGAAAATCCTATTTTTGAAAAGAAAAATATATATGAATATGTATCATGAACGTTTTGAAAGGAAATATACAAAATATTAATAGCACCTATCTATGGATTCTGGGACAATACAGTAATTCTTTTATTCATAATTCTCTGTATTTTCTTATTCAACTACAATGATTATGTATTTCTAGGGCAATAAAACAAATAAAGTATTTTATCTAGGTAGACTATTTCGATACAAAGGAAATACTTGTGATACAATGGAAAGTGAGAAAATTATCCAGCTGGCATATGCACCAGTTTCAACCTTGTAAAAGTACCTGTGCATGTGGAGGAGGGTTGGAGGTTTCTGCGGGCCAATGAACATAGGTGAGTTGTGCGATGCTTGTATCTCCTCGGGTGAGGAAAGAGGAGCTCGTGCCCTGCACCCTGAACTTTACAAGCTCCTGCTCTGGCCCCTCACCTGCTCATAAGACAAGGTCAAGAAGACCCCAGGGTATAAGCTCACCTGGAGCTCGTGGCCCCTGGCTGACCCCAGCCCGTCTCCTCTGTGACCTGCCCTGTTGAAGGCACGTCCACTCAGAGGCTCCAAGCCTAGCCCAGGGGCCACTGTGGGTGCATGTGAGGGGGCAGAACTTGTGTGTAAGGTCCTCAAAGTGCAAGAGGTGGTCAGAGGTGGAAAGAGAGACGCGTGGTCCAAGGCCAGGCGCCAGCTCTCCCACTGCCATGCTCAGGCACGGAGTACCCAGGAGTCCCACACCAAACTCTAAATTCTAGTCTCCCTTCCAGGGAGCCAGGGAAGCCTCCTGGCCAACAGAGGAGGAGCGAAGGCATCTATCCGACAGCTTGGTTAGTTGCATTGGTGACTCTTCCGTATTGAGTCCCATGGCCTGTGTCTCTATGACTCTTGCTCCGGACCTACAATTTCAGGGGTGGGCTCGGGTGGTGAGGTTATCGCTTTCACTGCTGTTGTTGTTGTTGATATTTTATTTTCTTTACTATGGTTGCAAGTGGCCTTTTTCATTACAAAAATTAGAAATAAGGAAATATCAGCCAAATGGCACATTTCCCTTAGAATGAGGGTTGTGGCGGCCTGCCAGTGGCCCTGTCCCCACCCCAGTTGGCTCACAGGTTGGGTATCCACTCCTGTCCAGGGTCTGCGGTCAACCTTTGCCCCCCCAGCCCCCTGCATCCCTGTGTTGGCTCCTCCGCATCCAGAGGTCTCTACCAGCCCTGGCTTCACGGCTGCCACCAAGCTCCATGTGTTTTGCTCCTGTTCACAGCCTGGAGGCCCGCAACTCCTAAATACTTTGGTGGCTTGTCCCAAAAGTCTGGGGGCTTTTCCAGCAAGACCTGCATTTAAGTCCTGAGCAGAGGCTCCTGGCTGACCATTGGCTTGTAGATCTACCTCTGCTGCCCCCTCTCTCAGGCGGGGCCTCCAGATGTGAGCAGGGCTGACCCCCAGAGTCCATCTAATTTTCAGCCTCTCTTCAGACCAGTCCCTACTTTGTCCTCCGTGTGTGTGTGTGTGTGTGTGTGTGTGTGTGTGTGTGTGTGTAAGTGCACAGCAGGAAGTGAGTCGCTGTCGCTGCTTTTCAGTAGTATGACCATGACCAGCTCTCCCAGGCTGACAGCGGCATTGATCCGGCTGCTCTTCAGGCTGAGTGACCATGATGAACGGGACCCCAGGGGCGCCGCCTGGACCTTCAGACAGCACCTCACTCCCCGTCTGTGCAGAGGAGCTGGGACCCGAGGGCCCAGGGGGCACCCGGTGACGTGGACCAACAAGCACAGGGCATAAAAGTAGTAGCTGCTCGATAAATGCTGGATGAATTCAGTTTGCTCTTCGGGCTCAGGAGGAAATGGGACCAGCTCAGTGTTAAAACACCGCAAGACCAGCCTGGCCTGCTACTGTTCTACGTGCGGACACGGATTCTCCTTCCTCCGGCCTCAGAGGCACAGGGCAATCCTTACGTGGGTTTTAACCCGGAGAGAATTCAGGGATTCATAAACTTGGATGGGAAAAATTACTGAAATGTGGCAGATCTTTAATTCTGAATGCAGGCAACAGACCATGGTGCTATTAGCAGTAAGGATAGAAATCAAGAGATGCTTTGAGACATCTGCTACAAACACCATGCGACATAGAAAGTCAGTAATTCTCAGCATCCCTTCTACAAAGAGTGTTGACCGTCCCTCCACCAGACCAGGTCACTAATGTGTTAAAGGAGCACATATCATACATTTACTATAGTGTCTGTACCATCCATATGTTTTTGTCAATATCTGAAAACTTAACTTCGGTTATTTCAACAATATTTGGTTTCATTCCATAGATTTTTAAAAATATTTGAGAAGGGGGTCCTGAGACCAGCCAAATGCCAAAGGTGTCCATAGAAGAGAAATTGTCCAAGCTCCCCACCTTCAATGGTGCCATGAGCTTAACGCCCCATTAGTCAGTACCTTCAGGTTGTAAACTAGGCAAAATAGATATTTTCCAAGGGAACCAGTCCTCGTTTCATATGTCTTAGCTTCCTAAATTTAAGTGGCAACTTCAACTTTGTTCCAGCACTCGGTGCCAGGAACGCAAGATGAAAGAGGGCTGTGGAATGAAGCCAACCATAACCCAGTGCCCGAGCCAGGAGAAAGAATAGACAAAGCTGGAAAATAAGCAAAGGGCTTTGTTATTATGGTAACTTTGGCTGGTGTAAGTAAACGCCAGCTTTAAAATGCTCAGGGTCAGACAGAAGCAAAGATCTGGGGCCTATTTGTTTGGGAGCCAAGGATATGGGAAGAAACCACCAGGATCATAATTCTGGCTGGCACCGTGGGGTAATGACCCAGAACTGGTTTGTTTTGACAGCTAAAACCCGAGGCAGTTAACTGAGATGCTGCACCGTTAAGACCAAGCGGGCCTCTCAGATGAGCCTGGAACCAAAGACATCAGTTGCCTGAGGACACCACTTTCTCTTTGTCTCCATGTGGGCAGCATTAAGCATGGGGGTTTACCCAGAAGCAGCCTGGAATATAGGTTGGCCAGTCAAAAGAAAAGACAAGGCCACTGGGCCGCTGTGAAAGCCAACACACATCTGACTGGCAACCCTACCAAATGCCCATCTAAGCCAGAGCCTGTGTATCCAGTATCTCCAGATCCAATTCCTTCAAGAGGAAATGCTTGCATTTTGTCTTTCTCCCTCCAAGATAGAGGCTGTGACGCCCACATGCCCAGCCCCTGTTTGAGAGACGAATGTAACCCCTAACTTGGCATTTGAAGGATATCAAAGGATATTTCAATCAGTAAAACAAAATCCGCAGAAAAACAAAGAAGACATGACACCTCCTCAAATATCAAGCCCCAGAGCAAATCTAGCTCACTCTTCCCCCAAGAACATTCCAAGTCCAGTGGTAGCCCCTAGGACTGAGTGCAAAGCAAACTTTGAAGGGATATTAGGGAACCTCTTATAAAAAAAAGTGAATCTTTCTGGCTAAGACAGAGGAGCCTGGAGCAGTGACATGACCCTGCTATTGAGAACAACTATAAAAGCTGGATAGAAAAAAACCTGCTTGAGGACACTGGAAACCAATCAAGACAGCCAGGACTGGAGGGTTTGAAATCTCAGAGGGAAGAGAAAAGCAGCGGGGTGAGTCTTCTGTTCACTGATGCTTTTTTTCCCCACTGGGGTATTTGCCAATTTACAGCATAGGAAATAGAGTTGAAAGAAAGTGGTAGCCCAGAAAAGTCTCAATGGGCTGAGAAGACAACAATTGGAATGCAGTGCAGCCAGAAAGTGAGAGGCCAAGATTCTAGTGTAAAGGAAACCCCAAGAGAATAACCCCTGTTATTCCACACCCAGTTCTCCCCAGGGCATTTGTCAATGCTGAGCAATGAATGCAAGCACAGGGCAAAGGAGGAGACACCAAGAGCAACGCAGCTGTTAAGAGGCTTAAAATCTGAGCAGGGATTTTGGCAGGCGCAGAGTCCTGGCGAGACAAAAATTGAAGTTCAGAGCCCACTAAGGAGGACGGCCCTGGTAGGTACTGCCGGTTCTCAGCTGAAACTCCTGAAACACTGTAGCCCAGGAATAAGGGCAAACCATAAATAGGTCACCCTTTCCACAGCTGGAAACCCAGCCTAGATAAGGTCAAGGTCATCTTCCCCTACTCTATTCCCCCTCAAGAAGAAAATGACAACATCATCCACTGGCTTTACTATTTTTATATGAGGTCTTGACATTCAAGTACAAACTTACCAAGTGAGACATGCAATAGGAATAAATGATAAAAATCAAGAGAAACAATTGATGACAGGAATAGGCTCACGGGTGATCGAGATACTAGACTAATCAGATATGAACTTGAATTATAATAAATATATTTAAGAAAATTAATGAAAAATAGAGAATTTCATCAGAAAACTGGAATCTATAAGAAAGAATCATAGTGAAATACAATACAGAACTTGAGAATTTAATCAGCGGATTTACCTGTAGGTTAGACACAGCAGAAGAGATGATAAGTGAAATGATGACAGGTCAATATGAAAGATCCAAAATTGGCACAGGAAAACATAAGAGATACATGAGACAGGATAAAAAATCTAACATATGGTTAACTGGAAAGGTTAGATAAAAGCATCATTTGAAGAGATAGTGGGTGAGAATTTTCCAACTCTGACAGAAGAATTTCAAGATGTTCTACAAAGCCCCAAAAAGGATAAATACAAAAGCCACTTCATACTAAAACTGAAAATCAAAGACAGGAAAAAATGTTTCATAGCAGAAGCAGCCAAGGATAAACAAAGGAAAAATAATCAGATGGACAACTACTTTTTCAAAAGAAATGAAGAAAGCCAGAAGACAATGGAGAGAAATCTTTAAAATGCTAGAAGAAACTAATAACTAATTTAGGAATTTATGCTCATTGAAATATCTTTCGAAAATGGAGAACACATGACATTTGAAAAATGAGAATATTTATTTACAGTACACCCGTACTAAAAGAAATATTAAAGCAAATTATTAAGGCAAAAAAATGGTAATAAGTAGATTCACATAGCGCAGAAAGAAGCAAAGACCATTAGAAAGGGTAACACAACTAACATCATTCTCAGTAGTGAAAAGCTAAAAGCTTTTCCTCTGAAACCAGGAAAAAGACAAGGATACCTACTCTCACCACATTTACTCAACATAGTTTTGGAACTCCTAGCCAGAGTAATTAGGTGAGAAAAATAAATAAAAGACATTCAGATTAAAAAGGAAGAAGTAAAACTCACTATTTGCAGATGACATGATATATAGAAAACCCTAAAGACACCACCAAAAAACTAACTATTAGGATTAATACATGAATTCAGTAAAGTTGCAGGATACAAAATCAATACACAGAAATCTGTATATACTATACAGTACTTCTATATACTAATAACAAACTATAAGAAAGAGAAATTAAAAAAAACAATACCATTTATAAGTACACCAAAAAGAATAAAATACTTAGGGATAAATTTAACCAAGGAGGTGAAAGACCTGTACACTGAAAACTATAAGACATTGATGAAAGAAATCAAAGAAGACACAAGTAAATGGAAAGATCTTCCATGCTCATGAATTGGAAGAAATAATATTGTAAAAATATCCATACTACTCAAAGAAATCTACAGAACAAATGTAATTAAAGTGTTATAAAGTCCTTGAAATGTTGGAAAAATGATAAAAGATTTAATCTGAGGTTGACTCTAATAAGCCAAGAATATGCAAGTCATCCAGACCCAGCAAAAATCTCTAGAATAACCATGAAAGAAAAAATAAAAAGAACATTTAACCAGTAATGTGATAGAGAGTGAAAAGTTAAAGAATAAATAATGTTTTATTACATTAATTGGCATCAGGTTAGGGCAAATAGAGAAAACAAGTAAAAACTAAAGAATAAGACTTCAAATATAATCCCTACACCAAAGTTTACATTGAACATAAATGGAGTAAATACACTAATTGAAAGACTCATATTATCTCTTAAATGAATTTTTTAAAGCTTAACTACATGCTGCTTACATATATGCTAGATGCTGCTTGTTTTATTTGTAAAGACACAGTCAAGTTCAGAGTAAAAGAATGAAAGTAGAGATCCCATGCAAACATCAGCCCCCAAAAGACTCCTGTGCCTATGTTCATATCAGACAAAGTAGACTCTAAGACAAGACATATTATTAGAAATGAAGAGAGAGATTTTATAATGATTAAAGGGAAAGTTCATCAACAAGATAAAATAATTCTAAGTGTGTTCCACCTAATAAAATGGCCCCAAAATATATAAAGAAACCAAACAGAAGTAAAAGCAAAACCATAGAAATCCACAAATTTACTCAGAGATTTTAATACAGTTCTCTCAGTGGAAGATAGAATAATCAGAAAAAATAAAATCAAAAAGTTATAGAAGAATTAAAAGCCACAGTTAACAAATTTGACCTGTTTGATATACATAGAATACCACACCCAACAACTTCAGGATACATATTCTTTACAAGTGCACACAAAACTTTTCTTAAAATAGAATTTATGTTGGATTATAAACCAAGTCTCAATATTCATAATATATTCTATGATCAGAGTAGAATTGAGCTAGAAATCAATAACAAAAAGATAACCAGGGCTTCCCTGGTGGTGCAGTGGTTGAGAGTCTGCCTGCCAATGCAGGGGACACGGGTTCGAGCCCTGGTCTGGGAAGATCCCACATGCCGCGGAGCGACTAGGCCCGTGAGCCACAATTACTGAGCCTGCGCGTCTGGAGCCTGTGCTCCGCAACGGGAGAGGCGGCGACAGTGAGAGGCCCGCGCACCGCGATGAAGAGTGGCCCCCGCTTGCCACAACTAGAGAAAGCCCTCGCACAGAAACGAAGACCCAACACAGCAAAAATAAATAAATAAATTTAAAAAAAAAAAAAAGATAACCAGAAATTCTTTCCTAATTGTATGGAAATTAAGCAACACAATTCTGAATAATATACAATCAAAGAAGAAATCATAATGGAAATTAGAAAATGTTTTTAATTAATTTTTATTGGCGTATAGTTGCTTTACAATGTTGTGTTTGTTTCTTGCTGTTCAGCAAAGTGATTCAGTTATATGTATACATATATCCCCTCTTTTTTAGATTTCCTTCCCATTTAGGTCACCACAGAGCACTGAGTAGAGTTCCTTGTGCCATACAGCAGGTTCTCATTAGTTATCTATTTTATACATAGTAGTGTATATATGTCAATCCCAGACTGAATAATAATAAAAACAAGTTATACCAAAATTTGCAAATAAAGTAATACCTAGAAAGAAATGTATAGCCTTAAATACATTTATTGGACATGTGTAAAGGCTGAAAAATTATGATCTAAGCCAAAGGCACTTAAACTTCTTGGTCTCAGGACACCTTTGTAGTCTTAAAAATCATTGAGGATCCCAAATAACTTTTGTTTATGTGAATAATATCAATCATTATTTACCACATTCTAAATTAAAACTGAGACTTTTAAAAATATTTATTACTTCTTTTTAAGTAACAATAATGAATCAATTACATGTTAACATTGATAACATCGTTTTAGAAAAAAATTATATTTTCTAAAGCAAAATATTAAGTGAAAAGTTTGGCATTGTTTTGCATTTTTGAAAATTTCTGTAATGCCTGGCTTAATGGAAAACAGCTGTATTCTCATATTTGCAGCTGTATTCAATCTGTTGTGATATTTTGTTTTGGTTGAAGTATATAAAGAAAATTCAGCTTCACATAGCTATGTAGTTGGACAAAGAAGTATTTTAATAGCCTTGTCAGATAATTGTGTAGGTCTTCTTTGATACTACACCAAAATTTGGCGGGTATAGTTTCTTAAAGGTTAATTGCAATGTGAAATCTGAACCCGTGTGAATGCACTTTCTATACTCTGTTGCATTAAAATCCATTGTCTCTCTTACACATTGAGTGGATCTTTCACTCATACATGATTTTATAACCTTATGCAATGGTCATTTGGAAAATATTAGTTTACTGAGTTATGTAGATCTTGCAAATATCAACACATTATCCTTATACAATATTTTTAAATTACACTTATTAATGTCTCTACCTATCTCATTATAAAAGTCTCAAAGTATAGGTAAGGTATCAAGTTCACAATTAGTGGGACCAACCTTTCCACTTTGACTGGGACTATTCCAATTTTAGCACCGAAATTCCTGCATCCCAGGAAACCCCTCGGTTCTAGGCAAACTAGCATGGTGGATCAATAGTCGGTGAATGCAAGTCTTCCAAAATTTTCAATTTTGCTTAAAAGCTTGAAGATTATCATTGGCAACAAATACTCTCAGTGATTTTTCTTGAAATGACAGGCCCATTTTATTCTTCTTTTGGGAAAATGTCTGCTAAATACCCAAGTTGGAATAACCAAAACTTGTCTGTCAGTTATTTTTTCAAGTAAAATAGCAATCCATGAAAACAGTGGGTTAGTTCACTTTGTGTCACAATCACAAAAGTGCTTTTCTTTGAATCAATCACTGGACTTCAGTATTCAGCAGAAATGCTTTCTGTATATTTCTTATTTTGCCATACAGAATATTTATTAAAAGAAAAATCTAATTAATATTTTTTACCACTCATCAAATATACTGTTTAAGTGAAATGAGCATTTTGTTTGTAAGTATGTGGCATTAAAGAATATAATGACTAGTAATACACTTTGGTGCTACTATGCTCATTCAAGCTAGAGCACCAACAATTTTATTCACTGTTGTTTTTACACCATCAATAAAAATAACGACACCGTAGAAAAGGTAATGAATATTGTATTATATTGCTTTAGTATTATTATGAAAGTATATTTTACTTCTTTGGGATCCTAAATTTCCTGGGTAGTCCCAGGGTTCACAGAAGTTAATTTGAGAATTAATGCCCTAAATACTCATATCAAGAACCCAAAAACAAAAAGTAAGTTGAGCCCAAAGAAATGAAAAGTATAACAGAACTTAAGAATTCAATTTGTAGGTTTAATAGAAAATTAGAGACAGCAGAAAAAGAAAGAAGAATAAAGGTAAGAGCATAAACCAGCTAAACATGAAGCAAATACAGTAGAAAATAAACACAGCCTGAAGTTGGCTTTTTGAAAAATCTAACAAAATATATAAATGAAGATAGTGAGACTGATCAAGAAACAGGGAGGCGACAATACCAAGAACAACAACCAAAAAAGGTCATCGATGTAGACATTTTAGACATTAAGAAGATGGTATTTTGAACAACTTCGTGTCAATACATTTGGAGAATTTAGGTGGAACAAGCAAATTCATTGAAACATACAAAACTGACTCAAAAAGAAATAGAAAATCTGAAAAGTTTGATGTGTATTAAACATGTGGTTCAAAGACATCCCCCAGGGAAAACTCAATGTCTAAGTGACTTCCTTAGTGAATTCTTCTGAACATTTAAGAAAGAAACGATGCCTATCTTACTCAATCTTTTTCAAAGCCTAGCAAAAGAGAAACCACTCTCTCAATTTGTTTTTTGAAACCAAGATAATCTTGACACCAACATCTGATAAGAGCATTATGAAAAAGAAAAATTACAGGCCTATCTCTCTCATTAATTTGGATGCCAATTTACCAAATAAAATATCAACAAACCAAATCTGGTATGAAAGAAAAAGGCTAATGCATCACATCTCCACAGGGTTTAAGAATCCAATGTTAGTATAATATTTAAAAATCAGCCAATGTAATTGACTACATTGACAAAATAAAGGAAAAAATCTGCAATCATTATAGCAGATGCAGAAAATGAATTTAATAAAATTAAGCATTCATCTATAATGAAAAATCAACAAATTAGAACTAGAAGAGAACTTCCTTGATTTGACAAAGGATACACACACACACACACATACCAGCAATGATCATAATTACTGATGAAACATTGAAACTTACCCCCAGAAACTGGAAAAAAGACAAAAGTGTTTGCTGTTACCACTCTCATGAGAACGTTGTACTAGACGTCCTAAGTAGTGTAATAAAGCAAGAAAAATAAAAGTATGAGTGTTGGGAAGGAAGAACCAAAACTAATTATTTTCAGGTGACATGATTATGTACGTAGAATATCTTACAGATAAATTATTAGACTTAAAGCATCTGGGTTCAAGGTCAATGTACAAAAATCAAAATTGCATTTCTATACACTAGAAATAAACAACTAGAATGTGACTTTTTTCATTGACACCAGTTATAATAGCATCAGGAATCACATACATAGGAATAAATCTACTAAAAGATGTACAGAGTCTACGCAGAAAACAGCAAATCACTGAAAGAAATTACAGGAGATTGAAATGAGTGGAAATATATACCATGAGCATTGATTAACAGACTCAATAGCGTAATTATGTCAGTTCCCTAGAGAGTCAGTAAAACCCCAGTCTTAAAATCCCAGGAGGTATTTTGTGTGTGAAGTTGACAAACTGATTTTAGTATTTATATGGAAATGCAAATGACACTCTGGAAGTCAAAAAATGTATTACTCTTTAATAAGAGAAAGATGTATTTCCCAAGTCAATTACTAAAACTCACGATGCAAGGATAGA
The DNA here is from genome assembly GCF_009873245.2 of Balaenoptera musculus. Classification (NCBI taxonomy): domain Eukaryota; kingdom Metazoa; phylum Chordata; class Mammalia; order Artiodactyla; family Balaenopteridae; genus Balaenoptera; species Balaenoptera musculus. The sequence goes on along the minus strand of NC_045800.1, from coordinate 3,567,213 downwards.
ATAAAGAGTCCAGAAACACAAGCATATACAATTATATGATATATGTATATGTACATATGCATATATATGAATATTCATAGCCCAAAAGTGGAAACCACCCAGATGTCCTTCAACAGATGAATGGTTAAAAAAACTGTGATCCATCCATATCATGGAACACTACTCAGTGATAAAAAGGAATGAACTATTGATACACACAACAGCTTGAATGAATCTCAAATGAATTATGCTGAGTGAAAAAAAGCCAATCCCAAAAGGTTATATACCATATGGTTCCACTTATATAATATTTTTGAAATGGCAAAATTACAGAAATGGAAAACAGATTAGTGGTTACCAAGGATATAGGTATGACTACAAAAAGGCAACATGAGGGATACTTGGGGTGATGGAGATATTCTGTCTTGACTGCATTAGTGTCAGTATCCTGGTGCTGATACTCTACTATGCGATGCAAGATGTTACCTTTGGGGGAAACTGGGTAAAACATGTATTGAATCTCAGTATTGTTTCTTACAATTGCATGGGAACCTACAGTTACCTCAAAATAAAAAAGTTTAATTAAAAAATATTTGTGAGCACCAAAACAAAACAAAACAAAACAAAAAAACCCAAAGAACTGATGTACATTTCATTAAAAAGCTTCAACAAATGGCTAATAAGCATATTAAATAGTGTTCAACATAATTAGTCATCAAAGAACTGTGATTTTCAAACAGCAAAGAGATATCACTGCTTAGCCACCAGAACAGAGGGGGAGAATGACAGTGCCAAAGTGTTGACAAGATGCAAAACAACTGGAACTCTTACCCACTGCTGGTCAGAGTATGAACTGATGCAGACACTGGGAAACCTGCTTGAGGATCTAATCAGGCTGATGACTCACATAGTCTACGACCGAGCCAGTCCATCCCTAGATATATATATATACCCAGCAGAAGTGCACCCGTGTGTTTCCCAAAGGACGTGCACAAGAACATTCTCAGCAGTGCTGTTTGTAATTGACAAAACTTGGGGGACCCACAGATATCCATCAACAGTAGGACACGTGATTATATTGCAATACTTCCATGTAATAGAATATTACGGGCAGTGAACACGAACAAAGTATTGTTACATATACTGATGAACCTTGGAGAAATATTGTTGAGCTAAAAAGCCAGATGCAACAGACACAAAAGTGGATGAAACATAATTTCATACACATTCAGTTTTAAAACAGGTAAAATTAAACTATGGTCATAGATGTCAGAATGGTGGTAACTTTTGGCAGGGTAGTAACAAGAAGGAAACATAAGGAAGGCTTCTGTCGTCTGGTAACATTCCATACTCAACAAGTAGAAATGCAACGAAATTAAATGTGGTAAGCACCAGGATAGGCGCGTTTATGGCGGGGACCTCAGGGAACCACTTACTCTGGCTGAAAGGAGAGCAATGATGAGGAATAGACAAGGTGGGAGAAATTCATGATGAGACGTGAACAGTGATGGGGTCCTGGATACAAGCACAAGAGGTAGAAGCACGGAAATGTCAAGGACAGTCTCATTCTCATTAAATTCTTGGAGGGGGCAAGGTGATGCTTAAATATGATTGTTTAATCCTAGGAAGAGAAGACCAGGGAGTCCTGTAATAATACACAAGCAGTGTAAACAAGTACAATTATGGAAGATGAAATATTAGAAAAGGAGAAATCTCTTAGTGATAGAGTAATGCTAGGAAGTACAGTTTTCTGATTTGCTGCTAAAACACATCCTCGATTGTAAAGAACATTGTTTTCGTACTGTAACAGGAGAGCTCACAAAAGTCAGCATCCCTGATACTCCACGTTTGCTTCAGCACCACACACACTGGTTTATGTGTGATTTATTTATCCACCTCTTCCGGTCTCTTTATAGTTATTAATGTCCCTCTTCAATGTATAATTTAAGAGGATGTGTAATTGACAACATTGTGAGTTCAATTTTTTAATGCCAATTAAAAGATGCCACACCAATTATTTTTCCAACCTCTTACTGACTTAATCCTCAAGACTGTCCTGCCTGGCTGAGATCAGTCTTACTGCTCCAGAAAGAGGTGAGCCAGCAGGGTAACAGGTGGAGCATGTTAGAAGCTGTGCTCACACGCAGTGGCGCACGTGTTCCTGTGGGTGCCCACGCGGTACTGACAGCAGCCTAGCATTTATGGTGGGACGTGGCGGCACATTTCAGTAGATGGACTCATCCTCTGAGACCCAGATTTGTGGTGGTGGAAGCCCACTTTCTTCTTCATTTTGTGTAGAAAGCGTCGTGTGTTCCTCTGCTTTCAGAGCAGCCCAATACTGCAGGGTAATAGAAATGAAATCCATGCCTAAAATGATTAACATTTGAAGCCAAATTCCTCCTGCTCAGAGAAGAGGAGGGAATTTAGACCATGTTCTCCAATTACTGGTGCTCAGTGCTATTTGCTGAACTTACAGGCAGAAAATACTCATTTCAGATGCAGCCAAAAAGGCCAGTCTACCATGTTTATAACTGTGTTCTTTTCCCCTGTACTTGAAAAGGAAAACATTTTGATAAAACCTTTAGAAGTCTTTACCCATAGCTCTCTAAAACCTGAAGGAAATGAGGGATGGGCTTTTCCACCAATGAGAAGCCTCCGTTCGGGGTCCCACGTCCCAAAAGAGCAGAGGTGCCTGGGGGATGCCAAGTCCCATCCCACGAGACTCAGGGCATCCTCGGATGGGAGCCGCCAGCAGAACTGAAGTGGGGTTGAGCGTGTGCCATTAGCGTTTGCAAGTCTGTACTTGAACTGCCCTTTGTTCTGCGGGGTTTATTTCACCCATAATAGACCGTGTTGACTTCAAAGCAGCCCCTTTGCTTGTGGGGTGATAGGCTAGGAGAATAGAGCTCATTAACAGTCCTCCCTTTCAAATGGAAATTGTCCTGCCTTTATGGAGGGAGACTGGAGAGCCCTTCGTAGAATGAACGCTGCTTCTTCTTTTCTCTCCATGACTCTTTGGGTCCTTGCTTGCTTCTGGGCTGAGACAGGGAGAGTGGGAGAGGGAAATTAAAGGGATATTCACATCGCTCTTCCCCTCGCACAGGCTGAAAATGGGTTAACCAGAAATACTTAGAAACTGCTCAGTCTCAAAGGATAGGGTCCCCCCATCACGGCCCCCCAAATGATACTGTAAGAAGATGACAGTCTTGTGTGTCAACCGCTTGGCCAATTTGTGCCAGAGCACAAACGTGCACACGCGCACACGAGCGTACACACATGTGAGCACACGCGCACACACAGTGCATGGAGTTGAAGGATGGCCACACCCTTTCAGTACTGAGACCTCCCTCTATGGCCTCTTATACTGTCCTTGGGTTGCTGTTTGTTGCCCGGGCTGCAAGCAATGGCTGGACATCCAAGCCCAGGATCCCAGGGAGCTTGAGGGAGGAGGAGCTTCTACCCCAGGGTAGGGCAGGTGATCCTGGAGATGATTTTGATTTGACAATGACAGGGTCAAACTGCAGCTCTAGGAGCAGCCTCTGGGGGCTCTTTTCCCCAGCACAACCATGCTGTGGTTGCCAGCCTTCCCGGGATCACGAAGGCCTCCTATCCCCACACCTCTCTCTCCCCAAGGACCCTGTCCCTACAGAGAAATCCCGCCGGAGGAGGTCTGCAGCCTCCAGGCTAGTAAAAAGGGAAGGACATCAGACACCACTAAGCCACCAGAGCTAGGAAGGGAAGATGGACTTGCCAGATAAGCATAATGGGAGCTGCGGAGAAATTTCAGGGACAGAGAAACGACATTAAATGCCTGAAGGGAAAAACCTGTGGCAAGCTTAGGGATGCATTGCTGCCGAGGCAGAACTTGGCAGGGCCCGGGCCTTTCTCAATACGACATATGTGTTAATGGATCCAAAATATTGAAAGCAAATATTGACTCTGACTCCTAAAAACCCTTTAATTATTTATTTTGAATAATTTGATACTCAAGTAAATTAATGCTAAAGCATTTCTCCGTTTGTGCCAAATCAGTGCCTCTCAGTGGGAACTCAGTCCATCTTTGCAGGCAAGCGCTCACTCTCAGTAGGCAGTCCATTTCTGCAGAGTGCCATTAAGTTAATTTCAAAAAGAACCAGTAAAGGTATATGGAGCAGGCAGTAATAGCATGGAAAATATCCAAAATTACTAGACCCAGCAGCAGAACTTGGATGCCATTTTCATGCACTAATAATTTGTAGTCTACGTTTTGAAGGTAACTATAAACTGACTACTTTCTGTGCTAAAGCATTCAAGTAATTAAAAATACGCCATTTGTTGTCTACCTTTCAACATTTGGGAACAAGATGCCTTTTTTTTCTTTTCCTGGGTAAATGCATCTTGCAGGCTCTTACCCGAAGCGACGCTGAAGTCCCGTGTCACAAAGATGATTTCCGTGTCCTTGTTTTCCTTCAGGAATGTAAAGTGGATTTGCCCACCAGGCCAGCGGGTGAGCTGGGGTTGCTCTGGAGAGGCTGCCTGGAAACCGATTTCATTTTAGATGAATTACTATGTTAGGAATTTGTTAATAGGGACGATTCTGGATGAACTACATGAAATGAAGCATCTGACAACAGAAGGACCCCACCAAACTCCATCATATGCTTTTGTTTGAGGTGGGCGGGGGGGGGGCGGTTAAAAAAACATGGGCAGGAAAAAAAAATGTCAGACGACATGTTTTAACTTCCAAGACCAGGTAAAAAGAAAACGAAGTATTTTAAGTTCGTATGAACCTCATGTGTTAGAGCGTTTCCCGCTGCCTCTTGGATTTTCAGGAGGAATTATCTCTTTCAGTTCCATCTCATCCCCAACAGCCACTGTTTAGGCTGTTTTCATACACTACCTATTTTTATAAGTCCCTATAGAAAAGGGATCAATTTAACCAAGGAAGGTTCAAAAAGAGCAATCTTTTTACTATTCATGAAGGATATCAATATTACTGCAACCAGACTCAACCAGAGCCATTGTTCCTTTCCAACTCCTAGAGAAGGTGTAATTCTGACAGTAAAAAGCCATTCAACTATTCATTGTGTGTAAGCTACAACCACACAATTAGTCAGGTAATCGCTCCAAAGGACAGCAGCTTTGATCTTCAGAATGAAGAGATGTGAAAATGACAAAGAAACAGAGTTCTGCACTGGATTTTCCATATGACTTGGATTTACCTTAATTCAGAGATGCTGGTTAGTCCTGTAAGTGTCGAGTTCATACCAGGTGGCATGGCGTCAGGGGGACTATAGCTTCCAGACTCACAAAGTGTTGGGTCTGTTTAAGGCTCTCTCTGAAATTATCAGGTGGATTTGGAAATTCTCTGGGTAATTTCGCCAAGAGAATTCCATTGCCTCTTGAGGTTTCAACAGTCCCTGGAGAAGACCTGTCTCAGCATTTTAAAGGAGGCAGCACAGAGGCCTTGAAACCAAGGAGTGGGAGGTTCAAAGGTGGGTTCCCAGCCCCACCCGTGTCCTCCAGACCATATGGGCCTTCCTGTCACCACATCTGATGTGTCACCCTTGCTGGCTTTTCTCTTAGTCCGGCCCACCTCACTTCCTTCTGGTCAATTACAGAGTGGTCCTCTGCCTACCCAGAGCTAAAACCTCAACACAAGCACGCCAGGGGATGTTTCAGACCACTATAGGGGGTGTTTTTCTGAGGCTCCTTCGGCATTTCATGCCCTCTGGCTCTCCCTGATGAATCAGGCTGCGTAATGATATCACTCATATGTATCACAGTCTGTAGTTTGGAACGTGCTTGGGCTGCATTCCCAGGTGTACCCTCTGCGGTCCCCTGGGAAGCCCACAGAACTATCTGCTCTATAAATGAGGAAACCCTGGAGACATCCCCAGGTCCCGAAGCCAGAGGAACTCAGGAGTCAGCCGAAGACTCGTCCAGAGGCTGTCCAAACTCAACACACTAACCCTGGCACCCACAGAGCTGGAGACGATGAGACAGAAGTGGATGAGTCAGAGGCTGGAGGAAGGGTCCCCTCCCTCCCTCCCCTGGTGGCAGAGGTGGGCGGCCACACCAGGATTTGAGTTCAAAGGCCTTGAAAGACCCCCTTGTCAAAATCTCTTCTTCAGTCAAGGCCTGATGCCTTGAAACAAGAAATTCCCACCTTTCCGTTCCCTACCCTAGGCTAAAGGAGCATGTCTGGAAAGTGTTACATGGGAGGGGAAGCGCATTAACTAAGGATCCCTCATTAGCCCACATTTCCAAATTTGCACTCAGCAGGACCCAAAAGGAATGGCATTTAGTACTGGAACATCTGGATCAGAGAGACGGAAGGGAGGGAGGAGCCGGGAGTAGTCAGGGTGAGAAATAGGGCAGAGGGAACCTTCCCTAGGAATTGGAAAACCCTGAGCAGGTGCTAAGTGCCTCAACTGGATGGAAGATGAAGGACAGAGAGAGAGATGGACAAAAGGAGATGTGCACACAGCTGCCAGAGGCTGATAGGGCCAAGGAGGCTCCTTCCCCAGCTTTTTTTAAGGACGCATCATGGACAAGCCAAGACAATAGATGCCATCTTGGCCTGGCATGTGCTGCAGGAGCTGCCAGCAGAGCACGACAACGGTGGGACTCAGTGGTGAGCTTGTGAGCGCCACCATCTCTCCTGCCTTGGAACATGGCACCAGCATCGGAAGCCAGACCTGGGTGCCACCTGGGTCATGAGATAAATTGCTTGGGTGTATCTTCTTCTCTCTCCCCAGTGCAAAGGACATCCCACACTGGGCAAGGAAAGATAGGGAAAAATCCTTTATAAAACCTTCTGGTGCCATTCGACTGAGGGTGACCCCCAAGCCATTCCTGAAGGATGTTTGCTGAGGACCTTTCAAGCAGCAACAATGGAAGCCAACGTACCAGATGTGGAAATTTGGCTGAGAAACAAGCCCTCCCCTTTCCCAGGCATCTGACCCACGAGATGCAGGGGTTCAGAGTCCTCAGGGGGCAGCAGGGTTGGGTTTCAGTCTGAGTTGTTGGCTTTCTGAGGACCCACCCTACGGACTCTCAGATAAAACTTGCAAAATATTCCTTGCAGACTAAGTGAGGACCCCTGGATCAAACCCAAACTCGGAAGCCAGGAAATCCACTTGCAAACAAAATGAGGTTCTGAGACACACTGTACATGTGTAGTGTGTGAACTCAGAGCTTGGAAACTAAAGCTGAATTGTGCAGATTCCCATCCAGTGGAACTCCAAGAAACACGTGCCAGGGTTCATGACATATGATAGTGTGTAACTTCATTTTCTATAATACATTTCACACAAATTATACCCCGCCTTGCTTTGTGGAGTTAAATACCCTATGAGAATTCACCCAGAGTTAACATATGAGAATATTCTGGTCCCATAATATATGAAGTCAATCCTTGGTTTCTTATGGAATTTAAAACACACACACACACACACACACACACACACACAGTGGAGAGGATAGATTTTCTTTTATTCAATGCTTTACTGCATAAAGACAGATCGTGGTATTTTATTTAATACAACAATTTTCAAACATTTTGACCTGCTTTCTCAAATGGCACCAAAAATATCCTACATGGTAGGAAAATAGTGTAAGCAGAGGTAGGTAGAATATGTCCTGCTGGAAGGATGGATTGGGGGCCAAACGATGGAGAGATTAAGGATACAGGCAGCAGCTCCTCTCCCCCCCATAGGGATGCCCTGTAGGCAGTGCAGAAAATGTAGTAACTACAACTAAAATTGGATTTAATCATTGCTACTAATAAAGCGCCAAGGATATATGGCAATTTACTATGCTGTCGGCAAAACGAATTGCTTAAGGCACGTTAGCGGCGCATTAGACAACACATACACGGTAAGTAAATTATGATTACAATAAGCATAGAGTAAATATTGAGTGGGCGTTAGCACAATAACTCTTTTCAAAAATCTTTTAAAGATTCCTCCCCCCGTGAATCTGTTTATCGTCTTCTACAATAGTTATCAAATTCAAGAAGCATATTTCTGATTCTATAAACTGTTTTTGATTGGTCTTTTTGATTTTTTTCAATTGGTAAATGAAAGAATGATGTCATATGACAGCATTAAATACTATTAAACAGACCATAACTAACATTCGCTGTATAAATTATACATAAGCTGACACTTTTATGCACTTTGTGAAGAATTGCTTCATGGGTTATGCAATCTTTTCCAAAACAGGCTCCACGGAATAACACGACTGGTTATGTTTCATGGCTACAAATTGGTAACTGAATTAGCATTCATTTATTAAGTTTTCACAGGGAGCACTTCTCATTCAAATACTTGTAGATTATAATTTATTTTTATCTGAGGCATAACTTTTCACGTGGCATTTTTGCCAAAATCAATACAACCGGAGCCAAGCCCTGTTCCCTGTTCAGACCCTCCTCTCCTTGGCTACTTACATACATGTGTCTTTTCTAGCTGGGAAGATCAATAAATGAGTCTGCCTCATGATCATAATCTTTGCCAAAATGCTGAGCTGAATATTATTTTTTTACCAGTTCAGCCCATCACACTCAGGACTCTATTCACACACTTTTTAAACAGCTTTTGTATTCTTAAACAAGGAGTCCGGGCTTTTGCTAGATGGCAGAAAGCCTGCATATTTCACTTCTGAAACACACGGGAAGTCCAGGCCAAGAGTGATGATGACAGCAACGGTTTCGAGATTGCCCAGATTAGCATAGAGAACGCGCAGAAGCTTGGGTACCACACCTCTGGATGTAGTCGGTCATGTCAGGTTCCCCAGTGGCATGTGGACACTTGGACTCTGTCCCAAATACACACAGACAAAATATTTTCTTCCAGTCACAGGCAACATGCACAGTGGGTAAGGTCCAGCAGGAAAACACGGCCGGGTTCGTGGGACAAGAAAGTCTCTGGACCACCAATCTGCTGCTCTGCATCATCAGAGCAAATGTTTACAAATGACAGGTACAGTCATGGACACCCGAAAACGGGGCTCTTCTGTGAATTTCAACCTTCTGGATAATCCTGGTGAGTGGGAAGGGCTTTAGATTCTAATTATTTATTTTATATGGTGAAGATGCATTATTCCCTTTAATATTCAGTGGTTTCCTTTCAAGTTACTAAAATCTAGACAACACCATGTATACAGCCAAATATGTACCAGAAGATATAAATTTTACAATGCATAAGACCTCAACAAATCTATTATTGTTATCGGCATTATTGAGTTTTAATTGATACATCTGTCATGCTTCAAGTTCAAATTCTGGGTAATGTTGACTCTTGTTCGACAGATTTGCGTCTACCTCTAAAGTCGTGAGAATACACTCCAGTCACCCCTGTGCCATTTTAGTCCACTTCTCTGTACATTTCATACTTAGCCAAACTGCTCTAAGCAAATTCTGACACCAGTAAGGATTTTACTTTCACTGAGACATTTTGCATTTGTATATAATTGAAGAAAATCCTCCTTGCTTACTTAGGAGTTACTGTGGCTACTCAGCCCACACCCAATGTGACAATCAGAACTCGATGAACCCAGAATTACCACCCATTCCAAGGTTGGTGTCTAAAGCAGTTTGGACAAAGCAACCTGTGTTCCCTGAGGGAGGCTCAAAGCAGACACTGGCCGGGGGGTGGGGAGGGTGCTGGGAGCCTGACAGATGCCACAGCGCTGGGGTCAGTGTCCAGGCAGAATACTGGGGGTACCTTTGTCATGGCTGGTCAATGAGAATTTCGAAAGAGGAGAGTAGATTGTACACAAAAGGCGTAAGAGACGTATTTCTATCTCAGGAAAATGTGTATATAGAGAGGTGCACACATACAGAAGTTACACATATATATATGAATGTATGTATGTATCAGATAAAATTATGGCTTTTTATTCCCACTGCAGCCACGAAGGAGGGTTTGCAACCTGTAGATACAGTTCTCTGTGCTCTGGCCTTTCCCACCTGAGCTGCAGCTGAACCTGACAGGTTCCTCTAACTTCCCCACAGGAAGTGACCCAGAAACACCACAGAAGCCACCAGTGGGGTTTCAATAGGATTTCAGAGTCAGGATGAGGAAGACACAAGTGGCAAACAAGTAGAGTATGGACTGAATGTTTGTGTCCTGCCCAAATTCAGATGTCGAAGCTCCACCCCCAATGTGACTGTATTTGGTGATGGGACCTTTAAAGATGTAATTAAAGTCACATGAGGTCATATGGGTGGGGCCCTGATCCAATAGGACCAGTGCCCTTAAAAGACAAGGAAAAGACTCCAGAGTACTCTCTCCTCTGTGTGAAGGCACAGCAAGAAGGAGGCTGTCTGCAAGCCAAGGGGAGAGCCCTCACCAGAAACCAAACACTGGCAGAACCTGACCTTTGGCTTCCAGCCTCCATAACTGTGGGAAACTAAATCTCTGTTGTTTATGCCTGTGGGTGTTTAGTTGGGGCATCTGGAGCAGACTGACACAAGGAGTGAATACACCCAAGGCCCAAGTGTGGCCGTGAAGTGCCTCAGTAATGCTAGAAATGTGAAATGACTCCAGGTTAAAACTCCCATGAAAAGGACTGGCTACAGAAATGGTCACATTTCAGTTTTATACTTGGGATTGTAAAGCATACCATTGGCATATTACTCTTTTTATGTCGAGGTTCTGGACATTCCATGCGAACAAGGAATTACAAAAAAGAGAACGTTTGCACTCCGTGATCCTGTCTGTGATCCCTCACTTACCATCTTTGCTGATGACTCAAATCTATACCTTGGCCTAAAACTCTCTCTTGAGCTCCAGACAGGCATCTAATAACAGCCAATTCTCCTGAGCAGGAATGCGTGCCAGGTGGGTTCTAGATGCGTCACGTGAGCTGGCTCCTATAACCCTGATACAAGCTGGGAGGAAGGTCAGGTCTAGGACCACAGACACTGGTGTCGGTGGTCTGTCTCCAGAGCCCACACTGTTATCAGCATGATCAGCTAAACACCTGCCATCTCTCCAGTATCCCACAGGTACTTCAAAATCAACATGTACCAAAACTTAACTCTACCCCTCACTCCAAATCTGGCCCACCCCCTGCGCTCCCTGCCTTGGAGAATGGAACCTCCATAGACCTGTTCATTTCTGATGGTTCACCTGGATGCTACAATTCAGGGCTCACCTCTCATTCACCCCACTCCCTTCCTCTGCTTCCCCACAGGGAAACAAAGGAAACCCCGGGATGTGGCCGCCAGGATTTAATCATTAACACAGGAGATCTTACAAGAGAAGGATGAGATCCCCTCCAGGGGTGGCAGCAAAGGTAGGTTAGCTTTCACGTAACCCCCTGCTTGAAACACTTCAATGGACCCCTGATCAGCACAGCTCCCCCAGCATCTACACCTCCGCTGCTGCCCTCCTGAACACCAAGCCTCAATCACATCCTGAAGCCATGGTTGCAGCACTCTGCTTGGTCATCTGGTTTTGGTGCCCATTGCCCCCTCTTTCTGCACTGTCTCCATGCTTCCTCGACTCTCCTACTCTCCTCTGGGACCCCGTTTGGATGGCGTCTCCTCTGGGCAGATTCCCTTAACCAAATGATTCATCCCACCCTAAAACCCAGCAATGTCTGACACCCCACCTCCCCCATGAGTTTTCCACATCTGTACACAACTCAGCATCTATTTTCTGGTATTCTTTTAAGAAAGTGTCTCATTTTTTTCACTCAGATTTACTTTGAAAATAAAAATCCTTTACATCATTATGATGAACGGGCAATCCAAATCACCTTTTAAAATAAATCGCTAACTGCAAAGGAAAGTGAATCAATGTTCTTAAAATTACAGCGATATGTTGATAAGACCTATTTTCAGGGATAAGCAGATTATAGCTTTTCTCTTTGTCGTTATCAGAAGGATCCAAAGACAATGGGCACAGAGGTAACTTTCTAACTATGTAATTCAATGCCACTTAATGCCACACTGTGCTATCATAAATGCTGCTCACCTGAGGGCAGAGGTGCCACCCACCTGCTGGGAAACTTGGCCCTGAGGGTCTTGTCTGTGTCTCATCCATCGCCCTCTAGCCTCTAGTCTCCTGGGAGTTAAAGACCAGTCCCACCCCACCTAGCACAACACTGGTATTTTTGCATGTGTTGAATAAATACTTGTGGACTAAATGAATGTATCAAAGACTGAGAAACACAAAATTCTGTGGCTAATCAGAAAGTAAATGTGTCCCATTATAAGCGTTTGGCAGGAGGGGAATCTGAACCACAAAAGCACGTTGAGATAACTCACGGATTTTCAGACAGGACCTGGACAGCTCCTGGATGGGACCTCCCATTGAGCAGGGACCCACTGCATCTAGAACCAGACTTGTGTGATAAAGGACCCTACACCCTACTTGTGTCTTTCTTCATCCACTCTTGTCTAAGAACAAGGAGAAGAACAGCCGATAACCTTACTTTTATATTTAACTGGCAAGCAAGTCCAAAATGAAATCTCTATCTTCCCAGGCAGGCACACCAGCCTGCGTTTGAAGCCATAAGATCATCACCGGGGCACCAGGGCAGAATGGGCTGGAATCTTTGCAGGGAAAAACCAGGTCTGTGGCAGCCATTGGCAGAATGCCAAGGCAGTGAAGGATTTGTGCTAAAACCTCTCTTCTCATCCACTTCAGCAGAGCATTCAGGCACTCAGCACAAAGCCTGCCTTTCAGAAGTGTGTGTGTGTGTGTGTGTGTGTGTGTGAACATGTGGTGGGGACAGGAGGGAGGCGTTCTGTGCAGGGAAAACTTACCTTCTAATCGCACCAAGAGTCTCACATGCCTTGGTCTTCATGATTTAGGATGTCCATAGACATTCAGAACCTGGGCCTTGTCACACATGGAGAACGCCTGTGTGTTCTGTCATCACCTCTTCCTGTCCCATTTGGCAGAGGAGTGTTTGCTGCTCGGAGATGTTGTGATTGCCCAGGTTAAAGATGCCAGCTACCTGTGCAGGTGGTGGACCACCTAGGACTGATCTTTAGAGGCAAATGATGACAACTTTTTCTGCACATTGATCCTTTGCAGGAAACAAATGGCATTCTGGAAGGCATTTGACTCTGTAGATGCTTTTGGTTAAAAACTAAACAAAACCAAAAAGAGCACACGTGGTTTTTAGCATTGTGGGATGGGAACCAAGAGACTTGAGTTCAATTCTCAACTCTTCTTCTTCACCACTGGATGACTCTGAGCTTCTTGAATTTACCATTTCTTCATCTATATGGGAAAGGTGAACTGTTGAACTTGAAGGTTTGTGCAAACTCCTAAATTCTATTTCCAGGCTTCCTAGGAAACCCTAGGAAAGATGTGCAGGTGGGTGAAGACCACCTACAGAACCTGGGTTGCTTGTAGGTGCACAAGAGGGTCACCTGATGGGAAACAAAAGTACCCCCACTCTGGTCTAACTTTTGCCTGGGACTTTATTTCTTTGCTTGTCCTTACAAAAGTGACTCTTTAGCCATGTTGGAAATGGAACATTCGATTCAGGAAATATTTATTGTGTTCCTACTGCTTCACCACTCTTCTAGGGGCTTGTCCATCCATGAACAAAATGAAGATGCTTCTCTTGGTGGAGAACCATAAAATTAACAATAAACATAAGCAGTACCTCACATAGTGAAGTAGCTGGTCAGTGATATGGGAAAACGTAGAAAAAAATGGAGCAGAGTGAAGCAGATTGGCAACTAGGGTGCTGTGGAGGGCTGCCCTGTACACAGACCACCAGTATGGGTGTCATGAGAATGAGACTTTTGGTCAAAGATGTGATGGAACATTATTCTGGATATTTCTGTGAGAGGATTTTTTTTGGCGGGAGGATGAGATTAACATTGAACTCTATGGACTTTGAGTAAAGCAGATTGCCCTCTGTCATGTTGGTGGGCTTCACCCAATCAGTTGAAGGCTGACCTCTAGAACAAAAGACTGACCTCTCCTGAACAAGAGGGAATTCTGCAGTACCTGCTCTCCTGGGCCTCCAGCCTGCCAGACCGGCCTGCAGAATTTGGGACTTGCCAGCCTTCATAATCATGTGAGCCAGCTCCTTACAATAGATCTCTTCCTAAATACATGTACATCCTACTCTTCTGCTTCCTGGAGAACGCTGCCTATCACACCGTGCAGAGAGGAAGGACCATGGGCATCCTGTAGGCCATTGGGAAGACCTCACTCACTTAGGGGCAAAGCCCACAGAGCTCCAAGGCCTGGTGGATGTTTTCACAGAGGCACCACTGGTGCAGGGGGATGGCCTTGAGCACATTTTCCCTTCCCACTAAAGTGGGGCTCCTCAGTGCAAGAAACCAAGCAACTCCTCCAAGGAAGGGGAGTGGGAAATGAAGGCCCCATATTTCATGACCTTTGACTGAGAACTAGACCTACCTTCCTAATTTATAAATAACATGGAATTATCTTCTTCCCCTCACACCATGCTGTATCCAGACAACATCAGGTTATATCGAAGAATGCTTGTCAGTGGAGTATGGGGGCCCTGAAAGGTAGGCTGCTCAGAACACTTCTCAGACACAAACGCCGTCCTTGCACGTGCAGCGCGACACTCTGAGAAGAGCGGTAGGCTCCGCATCACCAGCCCCGCTGCCCCCATCTGTCACCGTGAACCCTCCGCTTCCCAGGTCTGCTTGATGCTTCTTCCGTGAATCCCTCCACACCCTCGGGAGGAGTAAGCAGTGGCCCTTCTTACCCCTCGACATCAGGATGCATCTCCCGTCCACCTTGGATCTTCCCCACCAGGTCTTTCAAGAGCCGAGCCCAGGGGGGTCACCCAGCAAATGCTTCCCCAAGGAAGGGAGGAAGATCCTTGCGCTGCGGATGTGAATTCCTCCAGAGTTACCAGGAAAGAGTAAGCATCTCCCAAGCCATGCTCAAGGACAGCGCTGCCCCATCTTCTTTCGAGGTGACCCCAGCTTTAGACAGCAGCCTACAGGGAAGGCTGGGGTCAGAGAAGGGATCTGCACGATCTCCCTCTGCCATCCGGGTCCTCCAGGGCATGAATCTGGACACCTGCTCCCTCGTCTGAGACCCTCACCCTCCTGCCAGGGGGCAATTCTCTTGTGGGCACTGGGGCTTCTGACACTAAGTCAAATCTCCCATCTCCATGAGGGCCAGGTGATGCAAACTGACTAAGTTTTCCCCTGACTAAAGTCAGTTATTGCTCAGCATTGGCTTTTGGGGTTTTTTTGCAATTATTTCAGCTTCAAGGAATCTGATGTACTAAACTGATTTAGAAAACAAATGCTGTCACCCACTCTCTCCTCCCTTCCTGACTTCACTGATACTCAGTCTCCCATCGAATAAGCATTGATCCGCTAACCACGTTACAGAGCGCAATAGGAACCTAGAGTTATGGGAAATAAAATAGGAGAATATTTCTCTGATGATGAGAGGATGTCTCAAGATGAAAACACTGTTCTTCTGTCTACATAAAATAAAACATCTTCACGACACACAAGAAATCATATAAGATGTCTGCTGCGGTCTCTCGTTTTGGGTTTTCCAAGCCCAGGCAGAGTTATGTGGTGCCTCATGTGACGGGGAATTCACAACTTTCAAACTTTTTTAATATGAATTTTAAGTAAAGGAACAAGCAGAGGGTCAGGAATGTTCATATTAAAGTTTGTTATTTGTTTTTCTTTTAACTTCTTAAGTTTGAAAATATCCTATCAGTTAAACCACAGAAAGATTTTTATCTCTCATTCACATGAAATAACAGACCACAGCCTTCAGATTAAAATAACAAAAACACTTAAGTAACTCTCGATGTTGTTAAATACAAGATAAATATTTGAGTGTTTTTTTTGCCAACATTTTTTACATATTTGTGGAAACATCGAGGGAAAACTATATCCTGTGAGGGAGAAAAATAAGATAGAGGGAGGAGAGTTTTAACTGAGAGTCTCCTACTAAATTACTCCTTATGTGCTGTTTTCCCCGTGGATAAGCCACAGCATTCTTAGGAGCAGATAGTCCTGGGACTTGGTGATACTCTTTGGCACTTCCTACAACTGCCCATGAATAGAAAGAGGGGAAATTCCTTGGTTAAGGTTTACCTCAGTGCACACAAACTCATCTCTGGTAAACAAACAAACTTTTGAGACTTTCAGGGAAAGGATTCTTTGGTTCCCTCGTGGGTTCATGGTGCAGCCAGCATCCCACCATAGAAGCAAAACAGCTCACCCATCAGCCTCCTCCAAGGCCTGGGGCATCTGCAGTTGACTTGAGAAAGAGGGCAAGGTTATCGAGATGTCCCAACGTGAACTACAGCCTCAGAGCGATGGCCATGACCAGCCAGCCACGGGCAGAGCCAATTTGAACCTTCCCCCCCACCATTCAATTTCTCACCTCGGGCACGTGGAATAATTCTGCCAATAGGGATACTCTTTCTGGTTTTTATGCCTCTATCAATGGAAAATCCTATAACACACATAGTTTTCAGAATACGTCACTATCTAGAGAGATCTCTGGATCCCAGTAAACCAACATAGGGCCTTGCACTGTAGATTCCCAATAAATATCAGCAGAATGAATAAACATCTGGTGAGATTTGCCTCTTGAGATACATAAGCACGGGCAAAGTAGAGTTAATAGCAAATCATTTATGGATTTGTTCACCATGTCTTATTTAGAAGGACAGAAATTTGAAGTTCTTTTTAAATTAATAATTGCTTCTCTCTCTCCCCCCCAAAAAGATTTAAGTTGGCTAATAATCATTAATTTACCAAGAATAAAAAGATTCACCAAGGTTATAATTAGGAATAGGAAAAATGTCAGCCCCATTATTGATTTTAATTTTGATGACGAAAACACTGACTTCTGTAAGTTGAGTAAATTCCAGTAATAAATGAATGGGTCGAGCCTTTCATAGGTTCACTAATATTCTAATAATAAACAGTGTTAAGGGAAAAATATTAACTTTTGGAAGCTAACGAGGTAACACTTTCAGCTAACTGAAAAGAAAGTGTATGTCTCAAAAGTACTTTGGTGACTTTTAAAGAAGTAATACATCTACTCAAGGACCAGGATTAGAACTGAGGAATGACGAAGGTGACGGAATGAATAAGACCAATTAAAGGCTGGGCAAGAGGGAAACACCGTTGTACCAGAGGAGTTCTTTGAGAGTTCACATTTGCTTTCAGTCGTTTCA
The DNA here is from genome assembly GCF_009873245.2 of Balaenoptera musculus. Classification (NCBI taxonomy): domain Eukaryota; kingdom Metazoa; phylum Chordata; class Mammalia; order Artiodactyla; family Balaenopteridae; genus Balaenoptera; species Balaenoptera musculus. The sequence continues at coordinate 3,550,071 of NC_045800.1, read as the reverse complement.
ACTTTGCCAAGTCTGACACTGGTGTGATATCCAACTGGTCATCTGACATGAGGGAGGTTAGTTATTTGTGGTGACAAAATGAAAGCTGTCTTAATCTTGCAGACCTAGTCAAATTATGAAACAGGAACCACTAGATTCTCTAGGGGGCTAATTAGAAAACCTCCTGGCGAGGAGACATTGCAAGCTCACTTGTCAATCTGACTGTCGGCTTCCCAGAGTACATGTGCCATTGGACGAACACATAGCAGTGGCTGCATCTTTATCAAGATATGGGGATGCGAATTGGACGTGGCTATGGATATGGATGTGGTAGATGTGGATGGGGACATGGATGTGGAGAGAGATGTGGACAGAATTATCAACGTGATGGGGAAGTGTTGGAAATGTGGAGAGAGAAATGGATCTGGATGAGGATGGGGATGGAGAGATGGATGGAGATGAGGATGAGGAAGGGTTTGGGGATGGTGATGAGGATGAGGATATACACGTGACTATGGATATAGATATGGATGGGAATGGGGATAGGATGGGGATGGAGACAGGGATACAGAAAAGGATATGCCTGTGGATACAGATATGGGATGTGGATTAGAATGGGATAATGCCACTTGGAGTCAATGCCTTACCTCCAAACACAGGGACCGCAAAATCTTAACCCCTCCCCATTTGGGGATTCCTTTTGACTAATCTACCTTCTCTGTCTTACCTTGAGCATTTGTAATTTCTGGGGGTTACTGATTCATTGTATGGAAATTGAGTTTCATTCAGAAATGTTGTGAATTGCTGTAGTTTAACACCCTTTCTTCTCACCACCCAGACCTAGCTTTTCTAAGCCCTGAGAAGCCTTTGACTAATCATTAGTGTGCCCTCATGTAGTGTCTGTATCTTCAGGAAGCCTGCATACTAAAATTAGTGACAAGACAGACTAATGGCATCAAAGAAATTGTGGAGTTGGAAAGTTAGAAGTGTTGACCATATCCTTAGCGAGTGTTCTCTACTCTTGGGGAAAATGTTATGATAAAAACAAATCTTCAAGAAAATATTAATCACATTATAATTTCTGCCATTTAAATGTCTACTAGAGCTAGGCTTTTTTTTTTTAAATACCCACAGCTTGAAGTTTACTTGTTTCAGACAATGATCTCTACTGACTTTAGTAAAATACCCCTAACTAGTTAAGGCACAGCTGGCCAGTCTCCTCCTCTCATGGTGCTGGATTCAGCCAACAAGTCAATTATTTATTCAGCAGATGTTTTGACTCTATGGGCCAAGGAGAACTTTATAGCCAGTATGCTACGCAAGCCATACACCCACACTCACTCACTTACACTCCTGATTGCACTCTCACTGGGAAATTATCTCAAGATTGTGTAAAATTTATAGACAAATATCCCAAGCTCACTTTGCAAGAGTCAGAATGGCATTCTTCTGAGATCTTTTGGGATTCTCTTGTGGTTCTCTTGGGAGCCCCGTGGTAATTACACACCACAATTACCATGTGTATCTTCACTGTGGTATGGCTAGAATCAAAATTCCTCCTCTATGCCTGTCAGAGCAAAGAGCCGAGCATCTCTCTGAAGATCGGTATGTAGCTGGTAACCTCAAAGTTCTGAATTTCTTCCACATGACAGTACGAGCCTCTTCCTTTTTATTGAAAGGCCACATGACAGATTTGGTTAAGAGAACGGAGCTCTTCAAAAGAAGTGTCTCTGTTTTGTCACTGTGCCAAAATCTTATGTTAAAGATTCTTCTCATAGAATTTCCCATTATTAATATTATCCTTGTACAGAATATCCAAGGGTCACATAAGAGAGGTTGGTCTTCAAAGACATTCCATATCCTACAGGAATAATTGCTCTATTCTCTTAGGAGGCCCTGCCTGTTTGGGGCCTGGTTGACAGATTTCAATAGGAGAATTTGGGTCTGTCAATTTGGGGGAAGCGTCATTTCAGAAGGGAGCTGGGCTACAAGAGAAAGGACCAGGCTCCTCCAACCTGACAGAAACACTGGCCAGAGTGTTGATTCCAAGTGTGGCTGTGACCACCTACGTCCCTCTGCCCAATGTGTCAGTCAGGGTTCTCCAGAGAAACAGAACTAATAGGAAAGGTGTGTGTGTGTGTGTGTGTGTGTGTGTGTGTGTGTGTGTGTATAAAAAGATTTATTTCTAGAAACTGGCTCATGCATTGATGGGATTTGGCAAGTCTGATGTCCACGGGCTGGGCTGGTAGGTCATCTGGTCACCCAGGCAAAATTTCAATGGCATCATCTTGAGGCAGAATTTCTTCTTCTCTGGGAAATTTCAGGATTTTGCTCTTAAAGCTTTCAAAGGATTGGATGAGGTCCACCCACATTTTTTAGTATAATCTTCTTTACTTAAGTCAATGGATCATCTACAAAATACCTTCACAGCAACACCTAGACTATTATTTGACCAGATAACTGGGCACCATAGCCTGGCCGAGTAAACACATAAAGTTTAACCACCAGGCCCTGACAAGGCTCCAGGTTCCCAGATACTGGCATTACTCTTCCCATCACCTCTCACCTCATACCCTCGGGATGAGCCCCTGAGCCTCCCTCGGTAGCCCATTGGGCACTTTGTCCTTATATTTTTCCTGTGTGGCCTTGGTGATACCTCGCCCATCTTCTGCCCTTGGATTCCTCCCAGAGGTCACGCGCTATCCTCTCTCTGCATCACCACAGGTCATCCCTCTGGGCTGGGGCAGGCTGGTGGGGCGAGGGGTCCACCATCTCTACCCCTCCACATCCTGTCCATCACACAGCCACCCCTCTCTACCCCTCCTCCCGTCATGTGGGGCAGTGTGTAGGCTCCCCAAGGTTGACTCCCATTAGCAGGACTGACTCAGAAATCAGCACAGGCCAGCAGGGGGGGCTGGAGGAGGCTACAGCAGAGCTGAGGCCCAGGAAATGGGGAGGACTTCCAGGAGGGAGCCTCTGGCAGAGTGAGGAGGATTACTGGTTTCTCTGGAAGATTCTGTACATGTGCAGAGGCTTCTCAAGGAGCTCAGAGCTTACCTGGTCCACACATCCTGAGGGGGTCTGGGTTTCACCCACCCACAGGGGACACTTAACACCTTCCACCTGGTGAAGGAATTTTCTTCATTCACAAAGGATTTCCCACACGTGAAGTGCAATTGCATTCTTTCAGGATCCTTGTCTAATTTGTAGAAACATTGGTTTATTATTTAACCTATTTGTATAGTACAAGGGGTGCCCTTCCTTTCCAAATCTCAGCACGGTATGGCGATCTGTTTAAATTGAAAAGAGGGAGGGAGTAAGACCATGCTAAGTTTAAGAAGATATAAAAGGCAGGGTAATAAATGATTACCATGTGTTAGCAGCCAAACCTGAAGCAGCAAAGTTTATGATAATGATCAAAGCAACTGGGAAAGCTGCACAGTCATCTCGTTGACTTGCACTTTATGAATCGGGAGGCCATACAGGGAAATCATGAAAAGCCAATTAGAGAGGGAATTTTGTTTTCAAATTATTGCTGGGCACTGGAAGAGCTTTTAAACTGTTATGGTGATTCTGCAGCCCTGGAGCTGAGATGCTTTGGCGCATCTTCCAGGGAGGCCCAGGGGTGGGCTGGCAGAAGGAAGAGTGTCCCCCACTCAGGGGGGAGGGGGGCAGGGACAAGGCAGAGCTGACTCCCACCCACTCTGGAGGGTTTTTGGAAAAAACATCAGGCCAGTGTTTTCTGCCAGGATATATTTTGGAGCAGTGGTGTTTAGAACCATTTCCTAGTGTTCTGGGAAACAGAATTGGACCTGTTCCTTCAGTCAGGAAAGACATTCATCCATGAGAATCTGGAAGGAAAGGATGCAGAGAAAGGAGGTGAGGGCCTGGAAGGCGAACAGGCAGGAGACGGCTCTGCCCCGTGTCCAGAGAAGGAGGGGCGAGAAAGAGCAGGAGACAGAGGCTGGCCTAGTTGGCACTGTCCCACAGGATTGGAATTGAGAAATCACAGGAACTCCAGAACGCTGTATCATCCACAATCACTTCTATTTGGCTGTGGAGCCATGCTGGAATTCCCAGCAGCAGGCTCCCTTCTGAATTCTACATTTTGGTTCATAATGAACTGAACATTTCTCAAGAAGATGCCAGTGGTCAGCTCCAGGAGCAGCCCTAGCCCCGAGCTGAAGCTCCTGAGATGTGACCCGCAGATGAAAAGCACAGCCCCCGACCCTGCACAGTGCAGGAGCAGCTCCAGATGCCATTCGCCCACTCACCATGCTGAGGGCACAGCCTCTGGCGTGACTCCGTGTCATGTTCCTGTGAAAGCTGAGGATCCAGGGCACAGAGGGGCTCTGTACCCAAATCCACGGCTATCATCTGACTAGGCCAGTGGTGGCTGGCGGCACTCACCCTTCACAGGGTGGATTGCTTGACATTAAAAGTAGGTGAAGTTCTTGCTAAAGGGCAACATGAAACTTGTTCCCGATTATGAAAAAAATTACTACAAAGACACCAGGTTTCTTCTGTTTTTTAATTGCAATATAGTTGATGTACAATATTATGTTAGTTTCAGGTGTACTACATGGTGATTTGACATTTGCATACATTATGAAATGATCACCAAGATAATTCTAGTAACCATCTGTCCCCATACAAACTCATTACAATATTATTGACTGTATTCTCCATGCTGCATACTATATTCCTGTGGCTGACTTACTTTACAACTGGAGGTTTGTACCTCTTAATCCCCTTCACCTACTTCTCCTCCCAACTCACCTCCCCTCTGGCAACCACTGGTTTGTTATCTGTATCTGTGAGCCCGTTTTCACTTTGTTGTATTTGTTTGTTTGTTTTGTTTTATAAATTCCACAAATAAATGGGACCATGCAGTGTCTTTCTTAGTCTGACTGATTTCACTTAGCAGAGAACCCTCTAGGTCCATCCATGTTACAAGACTCCTTTTTATGGTTGAGTAATATTCCATGGCATGGATATACCACATCTTCTTTATCCAGTCATCTATCAATGGACACTAATGTTGTTTGATGTTCTTTGTCATTTGTGTGTCACCAACCCGGGATTATGGGTCCTGACTGTACCATGTCTCCACCCCTCCTGGCCCATCTCATTGTAGTATCTTCTTTATGTCTTATTTGTGGAAAATCTCTCCTGATGGTCTTCAGGTTGTTCTCACAGAGAGCTGCTCCATATGTAGTTGTAATTTGGGGGCATCCCTGGGAGGAGGTGAGCTCAATGATTTTCTGCTCCCCGTCTTGGCCACCTTCCACACCAGGTGTCTTCTAGGCCAACTCTGGTCAGTGTCAAGCTTGGGGCCCCTCCCAGCTCTGGGGCAAGGACTCAGAGGTCCCCCTCCACCATCCACAGAGGGAGGCTAATTGTGATGTTCACCTTTCCTGAGTGATCACCTCTGCCAGGCACAGTGCCAGCTCACATAGCCTCAGAGAGGCAGGTGCTGGGTGCTACAGGCTGGATCCTCTGGAACCCAACGCTCGCTGAACAGTGGGAGGCAGAGTGTTCTTTAGGGATCAACACCCGTGAAAGAAGCAGGGAGGAAGGGATTGCGCAGAGGGTTGGAAACAGCGTTCCCCAGCTCAGCAAGGAGCCCTGGAGCAAATACAGCCCCACAGAGTTGTCCTATGTCAGAAAGAAATGGCCAGACCTTTGCACCCCACCTCACTCAACAGACAACAGATGTGGCTGCCCCAGAAAGGGCATGGCCTTGGCTCTGCAGGAGCAGATGCCTGGAAGCCACACCCCCATAGCACTGAGCAGCAGACGCGTCCTCAGAGACCTGGGAGGCGCAAGCTCACATCCGCCACACCAGGATTATCCTCACTCTGCAGGTGAGAAAATGCAGGCACAGAAGCATTGGCCAGGGTTCCCAGGGTCACACAGCTAGTTGGTGAGTGCCTTCAGTCCCAAGCAGAGGAGCTCAGAGCTAGTGTTCTAGCCTCTGCATCGTGCTACCCCGTGGGTGTTCTGCATTTAAATGAGATGGTGACTTTATAGCCAAAATATGGAAATAATCTAAGTGCCCATCAATGGGTGAATGAATAAAAACCACAATATACATACAGTTAATATTACTCAGCCATGAGAAAAAAGGAAATACGGCCATCTGTGACAACGTGAATGGTCCTTGAGGGCATTATGCTAAGTAAAATAAGCCAGACAGGGAAAGACAAACACTGTATAATCTTACTGATATGTGAAATCTAAAAAGCCAAATTCATGGAAACAGAGACTAGGGTGGTGGTTACCAGGGACTAGGGGGTGGGAGAAATGGAGAGATGCTGATCAAAGAGTACAAACTTCCAGTTACAAGAAAAATAAAACATAAAGAAATGAGATCATGCCCGTACAAGGCTCAGCCCAAGCCTCACTGGTGGCTCCATCAGTGCTATCTGTAATATTGTCATAAATGATGATTTATGTTCTGCACCAGGCTGCATGAGGGATATAAAAATGGTTTGTGAAGAACACTGCATAGGAAGGTAAGAGACGGCTCTGTCTGTTGGCCATTGGAGGTGAAAGTTTGGATCTTGTCTACTTACTTGTCTGTAAAAGGAGAAGGTTGAACTTGGTGCCCCCAAGGACACTTCCAGCTCTAATGTCCGGATGCTCTGACCTTGTCATCACTGCCCTGGAAGACAAACCTTGCTCTGGCTTCAGGGTCTGGCAGGGTTGCATGGTGAGCTGGAAGCATAGTTGCCTAAAGAGAAGCAGATCCCCGGGTGAGAGTTATAGACCCGGGACAGGGGCTCATCGCCCACCTATGGGTTTGCCCTGCTTGGATGTAGCGTGAAGGGAAGAGCATGATGTGGAAGGAGAAGTGAGGGCAGGAAGGGGATTTGCTGAGACACTTCAGAGCCTGAAAGCCCCTAGCAAGGTCTGCATCAGCAGCTGCCACATTGCACAGCCCCACGGCTCTCAGCACCACCCCTGAAGTGGAAGGTTCAAGGAAGGCACAGGAAACCTCACCACCTGCACTGAGTCCAGACCCCCCTCACCCAGCATTGGGAGAACTTGCCGAGGGGATTCCAGAGTGCCCTCTGAGAAATAATGGGGGCTAGGAGACATGCCCAAAATAGGGGAAATGTCACTTTTCTAGAAAAGAAAGAACCAATCCTAAAAACCCCAGACTGGTAACCTGAATAGGGATGCCACATTGAACTCCTGGCCAGCTGATTAAGCCCAATTCTAGAGCACAGAGGATGGGAGAAGGAGAAATCCCCGGGTCTGTAAGAGCACCAACAAAAGAAAGCAGGTGCTTATTTTCCTTCGTTGCTTTTCTGAAAGAAGGAACGATATCATAGTCTTAAATAATCTTGATCCGGAAAAAATATCTGTCTCTGGAGGGTGCCCGGAGGCTTGGGTGGGCTGCAAATACCAGCTATGCTACTGCTCTCCCAGGACCCAAGAGAATCTCACCTGTTTGGGACTCAGGAGAAGCGGAAGAAAAGTAGCCCATGCTGAACCTCTGCTATGTGTGTGAGTGATTCTTACCTCGGCTCCAAGATTCCCGCCCATTGTCCCCTTCCTGCGTGTGCAATCTTACCAGATAGGTATTATCTTCTCTCTTTTACAGATTTAAACATCAAGACTCAGAAAGGCTAAGATCTTGACCTTGCAGCCAAAAGAGGTGAAACTGGGAGTATAACGATGACCGTAAACCAGAGCTGAGGACCCAAGATGGGTTAGCAAACAGGAAGAGAAACAGAAGCCGAAGCCAGGGTACCTGACAGCCTGGGATATAGGACCAGAGCATCCCCAGTCAGGTGGGCAAGGAGAACCCCTGGGAGCATCCTTGAGACGTGGGCTTTGGATTAAAGTGGGCGTTTGTGTTCCTCTTGGCATGCTGATGGGGGTTGGGTGGAGTTGATCTTGCTTAAATGGCCAAGGATAGAGAAGACAGGAGGTAATTATTATCACCATTTTACAGATGAGGGAACAAAGTCAGAGAATATAAATAAGCAACTTACCCAAATTCAGACAGATAGCATTCTGAGCCTAAAGCCAAGATCTTTTGTGCCCTCATTCACAAAATTGGAATTACTGTCCATGCTCCTCTTACCACATGGCGTTGCATTAAGGATCCAAATGAGACCCAATCGTTGAGTATTTGTATGAACAAGATAGAGAATGTGAACAGTGCCCAGCATAGTAAAGTAGATTCATAACCAGTGGAGCAGTGCTGATCAATGAGTTAATATCTGCCTGGGAGAGAGCTCTGATGTGGTGCTGGCTGCAAAGCTTTGCACTTGACCTGACCTAGAGCATCATTTCCCAGACACTTGAGATATCAAATTTGTAGGCCAAACAGTACAGGGAGGCAACTTTTGCTATCATGCTCGATTACAGCACAGGGCTCAGGAAAAACGAGCCAGGTTGAATGACATGAAAGCAAATAAAATTCAACAGCGATGTACGGAAAGCTCTGTATTTAGGTTTTAAAAAATCAATTATACAAGCACAAGATGGGAGGGATGTGGGTTTACAAATGTTTGCATGGAAAAGCAGGAAGTATTAATGGTCGTGGTGTGACACCGTGGCAAAGAAGAGAATGGATTCTCTGGCTGTATCCAGCTTCCAGATGGAGGGCTGTCAACACTGGAGCAGGATGGTCCATTATGGGAACTGCCTTTTCAGGGAGAATTAGCATCGTGGACTGGATTCTGAGGCAGGTAACCAAGCCAACAGAGAGCCCAGAACTTCCATTTATTGAAGAGTGGTGTGTGAAATGGGAGGGTTCATGTGAAGCCAGGACTTGGGGAGGAAAGTCACTAAGGTGATCTTCATATGGGGGAGGGGGCAGATATCTGTGCTGGCGAAACACACCAAGAGGGCCAGTGGGCCTAACGTTCAGAGGCCGACAGCATTCCTATGTGAGGGGGACCAGTCTGAGCAGCGCCCTCCCTAAAGGCTGAGAGACCCTAGAACTGGGGGCGTGCAGTAGAAGCGGGTGGATCACATGTCACGAGTAACGCAGTGAACGTCCCTGCACTGGGAGAGCTTGGGCCTCAGTTGCATCTTTACATGAGGCCCATGGAGCCCTGGGGGTCCCGTCACTCTTTCTTTGGGACCACGGTGGGTAGACCAGTAGCCCGAAGGTGGGGCTCCGGGCTTCAGGCCCTACATCTACAAAAGCAGCCCCCTCTATCCATTTTCCACACTGAGCCCTAAGATTTAATTTGAACAAAGCTTCTCTGGCTAAAACTGAAGTTTGAAAGCCACTGCTCTAGATGGTCAAGAAGCCCAACCAGATCCCAAACTTGATTAACCTCCAGCCCCAAAACCAGCACAGGAACACATGCAGGTATTTGGGGTTCGGGGCTTTCCATTGAAAAGGAGTGACAAGAGGCAGGTAACCCACAGACACAGGGGTCTCCGGGAAACACTTTGGGAAGCCTCGGTATCAAGGTTATAGAGGTGTTTGTTTTCGTTGCTACTTACCAATATTTGTTTGGGTATAATTTGAGGCAATCACCTAATTACTTTGAAGATTCAAGGCCAGTGAGTTCGTCCTGGGGAGCACCCTTGAAACTCAGTCTTTAGATTAAAGTGGGCATTTGTGTTCCTCCTGGCATGCTGATAGGGGTTGGGTGGAGTTGATCTTGCTTAAATGGCCAAGGATAGAGAAGACAGGAGGTAATTATTATCACCATTTTACAGATGAGGGAACAAAGTCAGAGAATATAAATAAGCAATTTACCCAAATTCAAACAGATAGAATTCTGAGTCCAAATCCAAGATCTCTTGTGCCCTCATTCACAAAATTAATGCTCCTCTTACCCCATGGCATTTGTCCTGTGAGTTTTTGGCCTTGTTGGCTGACCTATGAAATCAGGCTTCTTAGTTTCTTTTTGTTTGAGTTCATGGAAAATGTGCACTTTCTAACAGAAATAATGCCATAGTATTGTGGAGAAGATGAAGATCTTCCAATGAGTTGACCCTGAGGTTTATATCTTGTTATGGTGTTTGACCTCCTGGTGACACTCATAGCTCAGGTGAAATGAGGCCAGGACCCCACTCCAGCCGTGGCCAGAGCAGCAGAAATGGTAGAGCTCCAGAAAGGGCTCGGTGGAGAGCTGAGGCACCCCCTGCGGGGGAAGGCACCATGGGACCTGCACACCTGGACTTTCACACATCAGGCTGGTCGCATCCTACTTTAAGTCCGTCCTGGGCAATGACAATTCCTTCTACCGGTCAAGGGTTTGCTGGACTCTGGAATTCCCACACATGGCTGAAGTCGAGGTCCTGGCCTCAGAGAATATCCAGTCCTGCTGACAGAGCAGCAATCACCACGCAGGTGAGTGTGTGGTGGACTCAGCACTCAGTGTGGAAGGGGGAGGGGGGCTGTGTGTGTACCATAGTGGAGGGTTTCCAAAGATGCAGTGCCCAGTGGGAGACGTGCTCAAGGAAGTGAGGGGAGACGGGCCCCCCCAAGAGAGCAGGGCTTGGGTGAAGACCAGAGATCCAGGGGGTGGGGGTCTGATAAGAGCCGAAGATGTGCATTGGGGACAGTAGGGAACTTTGCCAGGGCGCAGACTGAGGTTCACCTTGCCCACGAGAGTTTCCCAGCAACGTGGAACGATTGCAGGAGCTTGGGCAAGGATGAGATGGAGAAGGGGGTGCGGGGAAGTGGTCAGAGGGCAGCTCATAACCTGGGAAGATGGCTGTGCAAAGAGGAAAACACTAGAAGCTCAATCCAGTCAACCTGGTCTCCCTAGCCACATAGTAAATGATACCTGGCTGTTGAAGTTTAGCCATGGAAGGCAGAATCTCCACATGAAGAATGTTTTGGGTTTGTGTCCCGCAAAAGATGTTGAAGTCAACCCCCAGTCCCTGTAAATGCAACCTTTCTTGGCAACCAGGACTTTGCAGATGATCAAGTTAAGATGAGGTCACTCAGGTGGGCCTTTATAGGACAAGGGAATTTGGACACAGAGACATGCACACAGGAAGAATCCTGAGTAAAGATGAAGGCAGAGATCAGGGTGATGTTTGTACAAGCCAAGGAGCAAAAGGATTGCAGGAAGCCAGCAGGAGATGAAGAAGAGGCAAGGAACAGCTTCTTCCTCTCAGCGCTCAGAGGGAACCATCCCTGCCAACACCTTGATCTCAGACTTCTAGCCCCCAGAACCAGGAGTGAACACATTCCTGTTGTTTAAACCCCCCAGTTGCGGTCCTTTGTTTCGGCAGCCCTAGAAAACCAACACAAGCGCTCACATTTTTCATCTCCAGTCAAGGGAGGGTACCCCTCCACCTGGCACAGGAATTGCTGTAGCTCACGCACACCACATCTGTTCCGTGTCGGCTCCTTAGGACCGTGCTCAGGAGACCCCTGGGGGCTCAGTCCCTGTGGAATCTGGTGCTGGTCTTCCTTTTGGCAACCATCTCTGTTTCTTTCTGAAAAGGTGAGAATCCGTATTTTAGGGCAGAAAGGGCCCTTTCTTGATTTACAATTGAATAAACCAAGGTTCGGAGACAATCCAACCTACTCCCTCGGATAAATTCACATGGGCAGGCGAGGATCTGCTCCAGCCCTGGCTCTGGAAACGTCCAGAGATGGGAATTGTGCACATTTCAGAACTCAGAAGTTGTAAATTCTGCAGCTTGGTTACCAGCAGCCACACAAAAGTGACTTCTAAAAAACTTTAAATTTTAGTTACCTTTTTTTTAAATAGGAAACATTTTCACAAAGGTTTCTAACCATGGCCAGTATCACAAAAAGTTCCCAGTCAAGTGGGAAGGGACGATTTCTCTCCTCAATCGTTTCCTATACTTAATGGTGGGTCTTTGCGGGCTCTGCACCAACCCTTGGGCAGGTGATGGCGTTGAAATCTGAAACTGACACAAGGAAAATTCAGGAACACCCCCAGCCCAGGCGCAGCTGTGTGATTGATGCGACTCTGCTGGCCAGGGTGAGCACAGTTCGAGCTGTTGGCTGCATTTCTTATTCAGAAAGAGTGGAGGTCAACTTGGAAGCTTTGCTTCCATGAGGCTGCGGTGCTAACTGCAGAACAAGAACATAAATCACACTGCCCTGGCTTGAAACCATGGATCTCCCGACAACCAGCACTTGTCATGAGAGTATCTGAAACAGAGGTCCAGCCCCACACAGGAGTGAGACCCTGCACGGTTTAGCTTGGGACTGTGGGTATCCCCTTAAATGGAAACAAGATTAGCACCAAGAGATGACGTTTCTATCTCTCAGCATCTGTTTCTCAGACCTTGCAATGACGAAGCATAAACTAATAAAAGTAAAATATCTGCTTCTTGAAGGATTGAAAGAGTGCAGTTGAATGGATGAAATAAACAACTTGAAGAACTCATGGTAACCAATCAATCAGACATGGCTTTCCCCCAAGAAAGCTTCACGCTAGACACCTGGATAAACGACTCGCCCAGAGAACAAAGTCCCAAATCCCTTCCCCCATTTGTTGAACCATTTGTCCATCCAACACATATTTTTAAAGCACCGGCTTCGTGACAGGCACTGTAACACGTGCTGGAGTTAAACGATGCCTGTGGCATCACCCCTACTCCGGAAGAAACTACGGTGGGCAAATGATGTCAAGCCAAGGATAAGTGTCCGTGTAACACAAAGTGCTGCACAAACACACAGATATTAGAGGAAGAACAAACTTGATTTTCGAAACATTTCTAGGAAGAAGTGACATTTGCATTAGACCTTGGAGTGGAAGTAAAACTATATAGGTGTGAGGTAAGAGGAAGAGAATTTGAGGACCTGAGACCAGCACGTGCAAAGCTCTGGGTGTATGACAGGGATGGGGAAGTCAGGCAAAGGCAACCCAAAACGCCTAGTGCCACAGTCAGGCTTGGGTAGACAGGGGCCACAGGAAGTAGGGAAAGAAGAGAGCTACGTGTGGATTATGGATGTCCTTGTCAGCTATATTTGGGAGATTGCACTTAATCCCATCCACCCTGGAGAGACATCGAAGGTTTTGCAGTAGGAGAATGGCATGAACAAATTTCACCTAAAAACCAAAGGTATGCACATACTTTTGCAACAATTCAACTACAAAAATGAAGGCATGCTTGCTCACAGAAGTTTCTGTAAATTCCTAATCTGTGTGTCCTAGGCATCAATTTAAAACTCAAAACTACCTCTGCATCACCGAGCCCCGATGCTGGCCACACCCCAGTGACACCCCTTCCTTGAAAGACTCTTTCCAGATTCTCACTGTGGGCCTTGTCCTATTTCCCAGGGCTTTTACATGGGGGAGAGGTTTTAAATAAAAATTCCTCTTGCTTCTTGCAGATTAGACTTGATTAAATATTCCACTGATAAAGGGTAAGCAAATGTCAGCTTCAATATCACAAAAAGAGAAATGAGAGTTCATACAAGCAGCAAAGCAAGCGATCCATTTTCATACTTTATTAGAAACATTTATTGCCTAATGACTACATTATTGTAAGCAAGCAGGTGGAAAGGTGTTCTGTGCGTGATATCTTCAAATATCTTTATTTTTGAAGATGTTCTCTCTCTAGTATTTAGACAGATGTTTTATTCCCTCTAATAGAGCTAGGACATGAGATGCTCTGATTTCAGCTACTACATAAGCACTTGAAGGTCATGGCCTATCATTGTGCTTCCCCAACAATGCGAATCCGTTCAACGCTACATTTTTCTACTCTGCACGAAGTGAAGATTCTGGGTACAGATGGCAGAACTCACTGCGCACTCTCCAGTATTCTTCTAACATCCACAGCTCACATTCCAAGTGTGCCTCGCAGCTCCTCCCCTATAGCTTGCTAGCCACATAACTGTGATCTAGAGTCTACAGCCAAAAGAGAAAGAAAGCGCTGTTGTTCTTCTCTAATACCTGCACCACTTTGAAAAATATTGGCAGAGTATCTTGAAGAGGAGATTCTCAAAGCCCTTCTCTTATCTGTTATTAGTTATCTATTGCTGTGTAATAGTGTTCACCACAAACTTGGTGGATTAACACAGCACACATTCATTACCTCACGGTTTCTGTGGGCATAGCTTAGCTAGGTGCTCTGCAGGGCTGCAGTCAAGGCGTTGGCCACTTTTGATCTCACATGGTTGTCAGCAGTATTCCTCTCCTCGTGGGTAAGGACTGAGGACCGCAGTTTCTTACTGGCTGTTGATCAGAAGCTGCTCTCAGCCCCTTGCTATGGCCCTCTCCATATGACACTCACAATAGGGCAATTTGCATCTTCAGTCATTAAGGGAAAGAGCCACTCAGCAGGGCGAATGTGATGAAGTCACATCCTATGTCCATACTTCCCAGCACCTTTACTGTATACTTTTGGGCAGAAACATGAACAGGTCCCACTCACACTCCAAGGAAGGGGTAAACACGAGGAGGCAGGGGCTGCCTCAGTCTCTTCCCCACACCTCCCTTGAATCTATTCATGGGAGAATAGCCAGAATCTTAGCCAGAATTTCCTATGACAGAGTTGAATTGTTTCCAAATTTAACAAAATGGAAAAAAAAATCCATCTAGTTTAATAAGCCATTTCTCCCTTTAACGTCATAAACTCAGATGTTGGTTCTTGTACATACTAAAATCCCCAGTCTGTATAACTTAGAAATTTGCAAATACTTAGAAATTTGCTGTTTAGGAGTCTCCTAGTAGCTTTACTTTCATTTTCTTTAGTCCTTATAACAGCTTTGCAATTAAGGTTATTATTACCCCATTTTACAGTTAAGAAAACTGAGGTTCCAAGAGGCTACCTCGCCTGCAGAAAAGGACGTGTTCAGTTAAACAGAGTCAATAAATAAACTTGTACGTTTCCTCTGGCTCTTTTTCTGGAGTCTATGAACTAGTTATTCCCCCAGAGAGACTCTACAGAAAGTAAACTTTCTGGGTCTCTTTAGAGTGAAAATGCCATTATTTTGCTCTCACATTGGATGCCAGTTTGGCTGGGTATACAATTCTGGGCTTAAAATCCTTTTCCCTGAGAACTTTGGGAAAATCACTCCAGTGTTTCCTGCCTGTGTTGCTGGTGAGAAGATTCAAGTCAATGTGATTCTTGATTCTTTATAAATAGCTGTGCTTTTTTCCTTTCCCTGAAAGCCCTTAATCGTGTCTCTTTACCTTTGGAGCGTAGACATTCGACAGTAACAAGACTGGGTTCCCATCTTTTCTTCACCTGCCCTGCTCAGCCCTCAGTCTTTCCATCTGAAGACACAGGTATTTCTTCAAATATGGGAAATATTTTCTCATTATTTCTTGGTTAAATGCTGGCTCTTGTTCCCTTTGTGCTCTTCTGCGTTGGAGACATGGGGCCCAGCAACAGTCCTGGGAGCTTATGCCTCCATAGCTCCAATTTCCTCTTTCTGGCTCAATCCTGGGCACATGCTGAGGCTGCCCGGTGCCCAGTTCTAGGTGGGGAGGGGCTTCCGATCAGCACAGCTCCTGCAAACACTGTGCTGGGGGCAGAGCCCCTATGATTAGCCCCCAAGTTCCATGGTTCCCTATCTCAGGGGTCCCCTTCACGGGCTGTGGACTAAGGCTTTTCTCATTTCACATCTGTCTCTTTCTACTTCTCAGAGATTCCCGCCAATTTCTGATTCACTATCTTCTTAATTCTTTTTCCAGTGTCTCACTGGATTGGTTCTTTTTAAAAGGTTTTTATGGCACTTCATGGCATTTATGGCAGTCCCTGAGCTGTAGAAAGTTTCTTCTCAGGCCACAGTGTAGCCCCGTAATTCTCTCTGTGTTTTAACTTCTCATGGAACATACAGAGCAAAGTACCAGCGAATTACGGCTGAGATCAGTGCTTCTTAAATGGCTACTTTGGAAACCTATCGAAAGCTTGGAGCATTCCTATTGTATAACGTCATGTCAATTGGATCAGACTTTTACGTTACGCTAAATTGGCAGCAAGCATTTCGAGGATGACTCAGAATTATCACTGAGGTTTGATCCTCTTTCCTGTTCTTTTGACGAAAATCTCAACAGCACAAGGATGACCTGTTATCGAGCCATTTCCAACAAGCAGGATTGTGAAAAATGGAGCTGCGTCTATTAGAATTGAGGTCTTACTTTGAGCACATTTTCCTTTTGACTTTTCTCCTGCCATGTTTCATACAATTTCTGCAGAGTTAAAGATGCAGTTTCAAAGGTAAATTGAAGCTATTGAGCCTCATCTATGATTCCATGGGAGCATATTTGTGTGTGTGTGTGTGAGAAAGAGAGAGAGAGACATAAGGTGCATCCCATGAATACATTTTACCATTATTTAGTGTTTTACCTACTATTGAATCTAACCAGCTTATCAAAAATTTTAAAACAATAGATGATGTACATACAAGCTGTATTGAAAGCCCAAAATGTAAGGGGTGGGGGGAAAGCACAAAAATGATGTTTGTTACCAACAGGCTGGGCTTCCCAAGATGCTTCATTCCGTTCAGCAGAATGGAGAAGCCTTGTCCCAGAAGGTTTGAAGGGAATTTTAGTAGAAAGAATACGCTATTAAAAATGTGTGAACCTCATGCAATTTAGATGGCTCTTCCAGCCCTCTTTGGTTGAAAAATCTCATGAGAAGATCCATTTAGCAAAGGGTGGGAAGCCTAGAAATCAGGAAGTAGATTATTAAAAGTGGGGCAGAGCTTAGAATTTAATAGGGAACCTGGTGACACTCCACGGTGAGGGCTGCTGTGAGTGGGTTTTACTGGGGGAGTGTGGTCACCCCTATCTTGTTGGTTCATGCACTCTTGGTTGAAAAGCACACAAAATGCTGCTCAGGGCACACACTCTGGCAGCTCAGCGCTGTTCTCTCTGCAAGGCTCTGCATCCGAGGGGCAGGGTATATTTACGATGGGGTTTTAAGCAATTTCCCCTGCCCCAGGGTCATGACTGGGGCTGCTCTCCAGGTCTCTCCTGGTTCCCATTTCACAACTTGTGCAGATCCCGCAGACCTCTAAGGAATGATGTGTAAATTTCACACAGTTCCCACGTTTGGGTTGGAAGGGCATCTAAAACCTTGGTTGCTTACCCAGAATTTATCCAAATATTGTTAGTTGGACAATCTCACGTGATCAGCATTTCTCAAGAGACTTTCTTGGGTTTAAGCCCAGCCAGAAGCAGTAAACGGGCAGCCAATCAGTGAGTACAAAGGCACACATTTTTTAACCATCAAGACTGGAAAACCTTCTCTTTTGAACCTCAGAAATGGTTTGGATTGGCTTGTGCTGTCCATGGAGATCAGAGTTAGCTCTCCACTTCCCAACACAACACATGGGTTTTACAAGAGTCAAAGGAAGATTAAATAGAGGCCCACTAAGAACCACTGGAATTCCCATGAGAATGAAGGACTCAGTTCCCAGGAGGAACACATTCTTTGCTAGGGTATTAGTTTTCTATTGCTGCTGTAACAAACGACCACAAACTTAGTGGCTTAAAGCAGCAGAGTTGTTTTTTCCAGCTCTGAGGTCAGAAGTCTAAAATCAAGTCTAAAATCAGGGTTGCAGGGCTTCCCTGGTGGCACAGTGGTTAAGAATCTGCCTGCCAATGTAGGGGACACGGGTTCGAGCCCTGGTCTGGGAAGATCCCACGTGCCACGGAGCAACTAGGCCCATGTGCCACAACTACCGAAGCCCACGCACCTAGAGCCCGTGCTCCGCAACAAGAGAAGCCACGGCAATGAGAAGCCCGCGCACCGCAACAAAGAGTAGCCCCCACTCAACACCGCTAAAGAAAGCCCTTGTGCAGCAAAGAAGACTCAATGCAGCCAAAAATAAATTAATTAATTAAATAAATTTTAAAAAATTAAAAAATAAAATTACTCTAAAAAAAGTGTCTTTATTTTTTAAAAAGAGAGAAAAAAAGCTATTACTAAAATATTCTATATTTAGCTACACTGGTAATTTTGACAATAGCTCAAGGTACATGGCATTTACTTTCTTTGAAAATGTAGTATATAAATAAATATGGTTTTCTTATCTAAGTAAGGACAGTATATTATAATATCAAAATAAAGGAGAAAGAAAGAAAGAAAAAGCTAAAGCATAAACCCTGACAACTTCCTCTTTTCGGAAGCAGGATGAGAGCTGAGATCCAGAGCCCCGTTTGAATGTGGAGCAGCAGAGAGGCGGTCCCCTCTCTGAGGTGCAGAGTAGGTGTGGGGCGTGGGGTACTGGGGGAGGGGAGTGCTGGTGCTGGTGGAGAAGGCTCACTGGGGCCAAGAAAGCAGGGATTCAGGCTCCTTGAACCTGACGTGTGACTGAAGGGCCTCGTCACCGCCACGTGTGTCTGACAAGCCTGGGAAAAGCCCAGCTCTTACAGCTCGGGGACGTCCGGTGTCCTGGCTCTCTCTGGATGGCAGCTCCAGAGGGACACCCATCACTTCTCTGGGCATCAGTTTCTCCTGAGCAAGAAAAGGCAAGCACAGCTTCTATCGTGTTCCCGAGGCATCACGGGGCTGTGAGGGGCTGCACTCGCCAGGCAGAGTGCAGGGTCACAGTTAGGATCAAACGATTCCCCCAAGAGTCGCTTTCCTTCCCCTCGGGTGGCACACTTTACGGAAGCAGGGAGGAAAAGGGTTCCTGCAGTGACAACAGAATGGATTATGGAGACAGCCACTTATTAGCCATCTCAGCCGAGGAAGGCTGCTCTGATGTCCTGAAGAACAACGGGCATCCGGCCTTTAGCACCATGAGAACGTTTGGGAAACACAGAGACAGAGGCTGGCGGTATAAATCCTCTGTCTTCCCATCTCACACTTCAGATGACACAGCAAGGGGAGGAAAGTCAGGGGGATCTGCCCTCCAAGTTAGAGAATGTCGGAGTTGGGCCCATCGAGATCACCACATGCCAGACCCCAAACCAATTAATGGCACAAGTAGGAGGAAAAAATCAGTTTCAAATATTAATCTATTTTTTGCACCAAAATAGGTACCTTTATATGAATGTCTCCTGTATTTGGTGTACTTGGGTTAGCATGACACATCATGTTTCAGTGCCTCTAACACCGTGCCCCCCGCCCCAATGTGTGTGAGTGATGGAGGCTTTATAAATTACAGATGTTTGTGTGAATAGTTATTTGATGGTGGAGAGGTGGGAACGTAAGGCTCAATTCCTTACCCTGCTATGTTTTTCTCTCAGTACTTCTTTTAAAAGGATAAGTTCAAAATATTAAAAATAAATACAGAAACAGAGAAACTAACCTTGCCCAGAGCCTCACCGAGCCCACACAGGTGTGGATATCTGGCCGCTAAGCTCTGAGTCCAGACAGGTAACTCACCTGCAGCCTCCAAGATGGCAGACGGTGGCCGACTTCCAAAGTCCACGACAAACCCTCTCCTGGGACCTAGGTGCCACTTTTCTCACAGCCCCAGCGCTCTGGTGGTGACAACTTGCCAAGGACTGGTTAGTGACAGCAGCAGGCACCGTGGGAGGGGGTCTGTCGAGGTGGTCGTGACCCCCAACCTGCCTTTCTACAGCTTGAACTTGATTGCTGGGATTGAGACCCAAACAGGCACAAAGATCTGTCGTAAGTTGAGCTCCCAGGGCAGAGACCCCGAGGGTGAGAAGGTGGGGCCCTGCTGAGCCTTCTCGCTCCCACCATGGTCCTGTTGAAATGAAAAATTAAAAAGACATCCCAGCCTAGGTGGCCTGTTGCATCCATGTCCCGGCCAGGTAGGGAGCTAAGACATTTCTCTGCATCCCCAGCTGGCTGGTCCCAGCAACTCTGCCACCACTGTGACTTCTCTATTGCCCTGCCCGTGTCCTAACGCGACTTGGGAGTTAGCTTACAAAATGATTTGTGATAATGGGCATGAAGGAGAGGGCTATTTGACTTCAGGAAACAGCGCTGCGAGTTGGGAATGATATATGAAATGAAACATCCAGGGCCAGTGCACAGTCGATACACGAGGTACAACGGGCTGGCCCCGCGGTGTCGAGCGGTTTGCCTCGTAACCAGACTCATGGACGTTGGCTCAGTCAGCAGCAACCTCCCAGAAAACTGCAGCAAGCCCCTAAGTCGCAGATAAAATATAGCCAGTTAACAGGCGTGCTGTTAATTAGCCAAAGAGTGAGGAGAAGGAGAGATAAGACGGATTTACACACACACACACAAATATCCAGCTCTCTCTCCTCCCTTCCTCATCAGACCATCCAGTTGCCTTCCAAAAGGCCAAAAATCAACACAGCCATCTTTGTTCCAAATGCTAAAATTGAACTGGTTATCACATTTTGAAAGGCTGAAAAACAGAGGTGAGCTATTTTTGACTTCTTTGTTCCAGCTGTAAAATCAAAGAGAGGTGATTATGGAGAGTTCTTCAACAGACCAAAAAAAAAAAAAAAAAAAGCAAAACTGGTTTTAAATATTTTTAAAAAGTCTTTAAATAGAAGTTGCCTTTTTTTTAACGTTTCAGGAATACCTTACAATTAGTTCCCAAATTCTATGGGTGACCAGTGTACCCTGGATCTCCCGACCACAGGGCCTTCTTGCTTGTTGCAAGCCTTCCAAATTCTTTCAGATGCAGGCACAGCGTTCACGGAATGTGGCCTCATCCAAACTGCAGCTCCAAAGGCAAAGATTTTATGTTTTTACCGAAAAAGCCAGGACAAGCCCAGGGCCGCGGGCCAGAGTTGATCTCCACGATGAAGGCCTCTGTCCTGGTCACGCGATATATCATCATGATTTAAAACATCAAAACGGTGCCAAATGATTAGCAGATGAAACTCACAGATTCCAGTTGCATGACTATGAGATTAAATTAGCCATTTATGGATTTCAGAAAGAGAGGAGACTAAAATGTTTTATCGCGTAGTTTTAAAAAGTCATTGAGTGATTCCCTCGTGTTAAATATTTCCTAATGTCAGAAACAGGGTGGATGACAGAGAAATCATAAATCCAATTGAAAAGTGTTAAAAATCACTTTAGTCTGCCATCTTAGTCGAAATTCAATAAAGTTGAAGGGAGGACTTCTGTGCATACCTTGGCCTGGACCGGTACCCTCAGGCATTTTACTGCTCATCTAAGGAAGGACGTGGGACCCAATATTAATTGCATTTCATTCTTTAATAATTGATTACTTGTTAAAGGCTTGCTTTATGTAAGACCTGATTTATCATAGATGCCAGGTGTATGTATATTACATGTATATATGCCCTTTTGCGCATCGTGCCCTGGACATCGGCACCTGTCCCGCCATTCACTATATTCACAGGAGCATTGGAACTTTAACAACCACCACCAAAAAACTGGGGCTCTGCAGTTTTTTTTCTTTTTCCTGTCATGGTAGACAGTGCTTGGTCTGTGTTCCTGACATGTGACTCAGCAATTAGTTCCTAACTAGCAAGCCAGACGTGTGTGCTTATAAAAGTCATGGCCTGATTTTTCAAACCAGTCGCCCGAGAGGAAGGCCCAGAGACCCTCCCCGGCCGTGCATTCATCACTGCACCTGGAGTGACGAGGGTTTGTGTCTGTTCATCGAAGGAAAACGGTAAAACTTTGCTCCGGTTATCTGCCAGCTTTTGAAATAGAAGCCTTCGATATAAAACCAAGCTAGATTTTCAACCTAGCTCTCCCAGGTGAGTTGTAAGGATCAGTCTATAAGGAGACGTGTGCTGATGGAAGAAAAAGCATCGCCCCTGAGATTATTCTCAGAAGCCGTGAGTCCTGCCTCTGCACAGGGAGCCTGCCCCCATGTCCAGGAGCCTCACCAGCTGCTTCTATCGGAAACTTGCTTTGTTTCCCTGGGAGTGATGTGCAAAGGGGGTCAGACAGACAGGAAGTGCCCATCCTCCTCATCAAGACACAAATGGCCCCCTGGCGCTTCCCGGCTTGTGACTTGGGCTCCACTGTCTCTCTGGTTTGCCACCATCTCCTCCTTCGCTGGTCCCATGTAGCTCTCCAGATGAAGTCTTCTTTTAAAATCAGCCTAGAGGATTTTTGAGAGGAGCGTAAGAACCCCACACAGCTCCGTCCCCTCCCCAAGGCCTCCCTGGTTGCCTGGGGTGTCTGCCTCTGCTTCCATCCCAGCCACACAGGCAGCTGAGCCTGGGGCAAAGCTGGAGAGAGACAGAAACACTGGACGCCCTTTACAAACAGCAGCGAACACCTCTCCTCCAGCAGGTCCTACATAATCGCAAAACAAAACTAGGGAAAAGGTATTTTTGATGTAAATTCCAAGCAGCCGTGACCCTGTATTTTCTTGAGGAAATCACACCATTTCTTAAGGACGTCTAGCACTGGGGTCTCCTGCAGCATCACAATTTCCTTTCTTGTTTACTGAAAAGCCCCTCTTTTGGCTTTGGTGTCACACCTAAGCATCTTGCCCGGGCCGGCGTGTGTGCCGGGAACCGCAGCCTATTCCCTGCTCTGGAGGCGAGCTCAGCTGTGCCCTCGGAGGGTCGTACCTGAGCCGTGTGCTGTGAAGAAAGCCATCTCCCGGTGTCAGGAATTCACACTCCAGGGCCACTTGGACCGGCAGAGCCCGAGAACTTTCTGCAGCCGCAGCGGAGTGGGTGAAAATGAATCAGATATGAAAATGTCTGAAGCAATAAATTAACACACAGCAGGGGGGGTGATAGCTTAATCCTTTCTCGTCCAAACTCTACCTGACACCCATGATTGTTCCAGGAGGTGGGTCCCAGCGACAGGATGGGAGCGAAAATGAACATTCCCCAAAGATTTGAAGCTTTGCAATAGGTAGGTAATGTGATTCTGCAAAGAAACCCGAACGGCTCTGAGAGTCTTTGTATGTTGAATTCCAGGTAACCTGTCAGGGGACTTCTCTCTCTCTCTCTCCCCCATTTTATTTAATGCAAAAAGAATATCTCTGACATTTAGAAAAACTATTGAAAATGGGGATACTTGCTAAAGCTTATCAATGTATTTCTTGATACAAAATAAATAATTCTTCAGGCCTCTGCTTTCTTTTCCAAAGGTGCCTTACAGCAGGCTTGACAATAGCGTTGATGAAACAAAAGATTAAAACCTCTAAACATGTGGCTCTGTTTTCTTTGCCAACTACCTGAGGCGAACAAATATTTCGTTATTGTACAAAGTACTTAATTCGTGTGCGTTCTTTGAAACGTAACTGACCAAGGTCTGCATTGTGTTCCTTGAACAAACATTTGTGAGAGATATTTAGAATGCGCCCCTCATGCAAAAAAAAAAAAAAAAAAAAAGAACCTGGAAACAAATTTACAAATTGCTTTGCTTGAGTCATACGTCTCTTCTTGATGTTTTGTTTGGAATATTTCATGTTCAAGGTCTTTGGAGGTAAGATTCAAAAGTGCACTTTACTATTATTTTAAATCAATAAATTGCTTCTGGAGTGGCATTGTACAGGAGGCCAGTCCTTCCACACTTTTAAAGGAAAAGCAAATTTGAAGAATAATGTTTGTTTCTCCCCTTAAGGTTGAAAACAATACATTTTTTATAGACACTCCATTTTTATTGTTTGTGAGGAATTTCCAGGCTAAACAATGAATCTGATATTTTGATTTTCCTTTTTCAATATAACATTAGACCTTCAAATGAATATTGTACAGTTTCAACTATAATTTAAATGCATATCCTTTAGTGAGAGGAGATGGTACTCTGTCTCAGACTTTAACTTTCTGTTTCTAAAAACTACATAAACATATTTATATTAAGTATGGGACTTCTGGGAATGCTGGTGGATTAAACAGAATCACAACAAGATGCTAATAATTTATGTTACCTCTCATTTTAACCATCCCAGAAAATGAATTTCTATGGTCTTATTTTTTCATGTTTTTTTTTATTTGCTCAAATAGTTTTCTTATCAGTAATTTGAAAAACGCTCACCGCTTTTGCCCAAAATATTTTAAATGCTCGTTGTAGCAATTATAAATTTGCTAGTTAAAAGTCAGATAATTAAACACACAAAGATAGACCAGGTTTTTTTTGCATTTATCCTTTGGAGACTATAATTTTAGCACAGCTAAAGCAATGCAAATTGGATTCAGTTGTCTGTAGATTTCTTGCTGCCTATTAAGACCACTTGCTCTCAATTCGCCCCTGCTGGGGGGGAACAGTAGCATTTTTTCAAGAATAGTATTGTATATTGAGGCACGATACCTAGAACAACTTCTGCCCCAGGAAGGTTTAGCAACAAGAAAAAAGTGCTGAGGGCAGGAAGGATAACATATTTAAAATAGCCATAGAGCTTATGAAGGAGTTGATTAGTCAGAGAGGCGATAAAATCTCCTGCTGCAAATACAGAGCACACCACAACACATATTCAATAAGGAAAGGATGGAAATACTGCCGATTCAAGTGAGAGAGCTTTTCAAGAGGTTTACTACTTAAACTTTATAACATTTTGTGGGCTTCTTTCCTCAAAGACAGTTTGGAAGATCACATGTTGACTGACCACGGATTTTTTTAAAATGTTTGGAATTCACAAAGTTGGACACAGCATTGCTACTGGGGCTCCTGGATCATCACAAAGGAAAAAACAAAGCAGGGGTCATTCGTGTCTCATGTGTCTTCTCCTGGCCCTGCAGAGGCAGGCACCAGCTCCTCCTGCCCCTGGGGCCACCTGCTGCGGGTGCCAGGGACTGTGCTGGAGAAACTCTACTCAGTGTAGAGTAGGCCATTTGTGTATGTGGGTGCCCGGTGTGCGTGTGCATGCATGGCGTGTGTGTGTGTGCATGGTGTGTGTGCATGGTGTGTGTGTGTGCCAGGTATGTGTGTGTACATGGTGTGTGTGTACATGGTGTGTGTGTGCATGGTGTGTGTGTGCCTCGTGTGTGTGTGTGTGTGTGCCAGGTATGTGTGTGTACATGGTGTGTGTGTGCCTCGTGTGTGTGTGTGCATGGTGTGTGTGCATGGTGCGTATGTGTGCATGGTGTGTGTGTTCATGGTGTGTGTGTCTGGTGTGTATGTGTGCATGGTGTGTGTGCATGGTGTGTTTGCGCATTATGGGTGTGCCTGGTGTGTATGTGTGCCAGGTATGTGTGTGCATGGTGTGTGTGTGCCTCGTGTGTGTGCATGATGGATGTGCCTGGTGTGTATGTGTGCATGGTGTGTATGTGTACATGGTGTGTGTGTGCATGGTGTGTGTGTGCCTCGTGTGTGTGTGTGCATGATGTGTGTGCCTCGTGTGTGTGTGTGTGTGCCTGGTGTGTGTGTGTTCATGGCGTGTATGTACATGATGCATATGCCTGGTGTGTGTGCCCGGTGTGTGTGTGTACACGTGCATGTGCGTGTGCGTGTCCTTGCCCCTCACGTACTTTCCTTCTGTTCCCCAGTCTCTGTCCTTGCTTCCCGGAGGCAGTTTTGGTCCCAGACAAGGCATCATTTATCCCTGTTGCCATGTGCCTCCATCCCTCCCTCCTACTGGCAAATCTGTTGTGTGCTGCCTCCTCTAAGGATGCTGGATATAAAATTGAAGTCAGGTTCCCTTCTGGCTAGATAAAAGCTTTACTTACACACACACACACACACACACACACACACACACACACACCCCATATCTCAGCTGACCTGCTGTCAAAAGCTGACCAAACCACCTCAACTTGTGTAAGTCAGGACGGGACCTGCCCGGACCTAGCCAAGCCAGTCTTGTGCAGCGGACAGGGCTGTTTGCATGGACGCGTGTGGCCTCTGATTTCCCCTCTCTCCAGATTTTTCTTAGCATTGTCCAACCAGCTCACGGCTTCTGTTAGACCCGGCACGTCCCCCGCACATGGCCTCTCCTCCCACCCGAGTCCTGGGCAGGAAGGGGCCTCGCCGCCCCGCCTCCACAGGGGCACTGCTGCTCACCGAGGGCTCCAAGAGGACTTGAACGTGACATCCTGGCACCTCATTTCCAGCGACTGAAATGAGCTCCATGCCCACGTGGGAAATGTGTGGCTGTCGATCTTTCTGAATACATTTCACGACATTGATTTTAAATCCTCCACCATTGTTTTCCTTTGGATTGTATGATTATCACGCTCATTTAGAGGCCCCAGAACTCACACTGTAAAAATCAACTGACTGTTTCTGACTTGCTGATTTTCCATGAAAAACAGGGAAAACTCCAATACGTGGGGGAGAAATTGTTTGGATGTGATGTGAACTAAAACATGCCACTTCGGTGGGCTGTGAAAAGTTCCCCACTTAACGTGGGTTTCGAGTCCAATTCCCCCCTTAACTTAGGCTCAAAATCCCCACTAATGATATTACATCCCAAACAAATCCGATCCCACGATTTTTTAAGGAAGGTGTGTCGGTGTGTTCTTAACAAACAGAATCAAAATACATTTTGCAACATCCTGTCCAAAAGGGCTGACACCTGGAGGAAATGCTGAACGACTGGGAAACAAAGAGGCTCCTTTTACTTTTCATGAGTAATTTATTTAAACCTCTTTCTCTTTGAAAATCTCCTTGACAAAATTTGGGTCTCATCAGCAGCAACGAATGTCATGCATTAGCCTGGCCCGGGAGCAGCCCACACAGAAAATAACAGCCCGCCAGTTAAAAAGGCCCCGTGTTCCCACTTCTGTGTCCCTGCTTTATGTGTGTATAACTCACTTTAAAGACAATAGATTCTCCGAACGGAGTGCATGAGGTCTGGAGGAGCTGGCCTGTATTAACATGCAAAACACTCAACCCAGTTCCTGGTTCATTTCCCTTCCAGAATATTCTGGGGTGTGCGGACTTGTGGAGATGTATGCCTGAATTTGTGTTTCTGATCTCAAATTCCCTTCTTTCCAAGTCTTTTGGTCAGAAATATACTAAAGGGAAGTGGGAAAAAACAACCAAAAAAACATAAAGAGAGGAGCCTCAAAAATCTCTTCCAAAGGAGGGCTGTGAATTGTGTCTGCAGTCTGTCTCTGCCAAGCTCTGGTTTTATTTCCCTTAAAATGTTAACTACTGTCTCTGTGCTCAGCGCTCCGCACCAGGAACAGCAGCCCGGAGATGCCGATGTGCCTGGCGTGTAAGTTGGTAAACTCCTGGTTCACAGGCTGCAGGGAGTAAGGGCATTCTCCACAGGCAGCAACCATATTTCAGCGTTCCTTATACCGGGCTCGCGCTCCAAATTTCCTTTACACTTTGTTTACTATATATTCCAATAGTGTAATATTAAACAAAAACAGTGTGTCCTACGCCAGGATGATTGATTACCGCACCGTCACAAGGTCACCTCCTAGGGACAGGCTGGGTGCAGGGGGGGCTGGCTGACTCATACAGTTAACACTATATCCGCATTGTATGAATGTCACCAGCAATCCAGTGATTTATTGCTTGGAAGGCTCTGTTCAATTTTTTCTGCCTGACCAAATTGCACATTTTCTAGAAAAAGAAGCAAAAATATTTCAGCACATGGATTACCTCAACCCCTCATTTTCCCCGCCAGGATCCACGCACGTTTGCAAGGATGCAGATGATCAAAATCTCCTCTTCTCCTTCTGCTTTCCCCCCTTCTGCTAGATATGGGGGGGGGGGAAAATGATTATTACACTAATGAAAAGGTGCAGCAGGAGATTAAGGGCTTTTTAATCAGATTTTGGTAACATCTGTGGGCCACGAGTAAGGGCAGCTGTATGCTCCGTTTCTTAATTTTAGCCAGATTTACTTTGGATATAAAATTGTTAGCCTCGGGGAGAATCGAATGGGGGCAGGTGTGGGAGGGGAGATAGCCACAGAGAAACTACAGAACCAAAACTGTTTCAAAACGCATTGAGATAAACCTCTTTGGCTCTGGAGGGTTTTTTCTTTCCTAGGAAAGATACACAGTGAAACTAAAGAAGCATTTTTATAAGAAAGCTTCAGCCAAATTGAACAGAAATATCTCCTGGACACAGGGTCATGCCACGGAGCCCGGGATCTGTGTAGGTCTCACAATTTACTCACAGTTTTTAAGGGTTATTTTTCCCTCTAAGCCACCACTTAACGTAACTTGCACAAGCCTTCAGGATTGGACTCATGCTCTATGTAAATTTAGATGAAACAGAGAGAATACATAGTCCAGTAAAGTTGCCAATATATTTTTAAATCAATTTTCTTTTTACTTTTGGGTGTGTGTTTGTCCTTTCTGTGGAAGCTACATAAGCTTCAAACACTTAGCATAGTGATTTATGTAAAGGGTCTCTCAGGCGCCTATGACGGTCATCTATTATTTATTTGGGACTTTTAACTACTCGATATTCTGAATATTCCGCACTAGGAAAACAGTTCAGACCAGATGTAAACATTTGGGGGGACTTTCCTCAAATTTAATATACTACTAGTATGTCTCTGTAAGGATGGTTCATTTAGCTGTTGGCTCTTAGCTTTGTTTAATTTTATGCAGGAAGGAAAGTGTGAAGGGAGGGAAAAATAGAAAAATATGGAAGAGTAAATTTTTTCAGGACTCAAGGAAAATTCTCACCAGAAACAGCCAAGCCCTAAATTGAGCCTGCCTTTAATATAAACACAGGATAAATACGGCATTCTAGAGTATTATAGTCATTCACTGTTCCTTATTGGCCAACATTTTTTTTAAATCATGAAGTGACTAATCAAAAACAATTTGATAAATGATAATGGAAAAGAATATTAAAAAAGAATGTGTGTGTATATATATATATATATATATATATATATATATATATGTATAACTGAATCACTTTGTTGTACGGTAGTAATTCAACTACACTTCAGTTTAAAAAAAGAACCATTTCACAAAATATTCCCCAGTCGGCAAATATTTCAATGGTATTATTAAGATTTTGTCGTCTTTCAAGGGTATTTCCTCTCTCTGGGCAGGAACTGTTACTCATGATGACAAGGACACCACTGGGTAAGAAAAAAACACGGTCACCTGGACCCACAAAGTGGCCAAAAAACTTTGACAGAAAATGGGCTAAAAGTCTCATGGGGACTGACCTTGAATCAGTGTATCTGTGCAGAAGGCAGGCCTCATTGTCTTGATGATGGTCAGAAAAATTTCGCTAGATCTGCATCTTGTCCAAAGGGTCATGCTCTATTTTTTTTTTAATTTATTTTATTTATGTATTTATTTTTGGCTGAGTTGGATCTTCGTTGCTGCATGCAGGCCCCCCCTAGCTGCGGCGAGCGGGGGCCACCCTCCGTTGCGGTGCACGGGCCTCCCACAGCAGTGACCTCCCCCATTGCGGAGCACAGGCTCCAGGTGTGCGGGCTTCAGTAGTTGTGGCACGTGGGCTCAGTAGTTGTGGCTCGTGGGCTCCAGAGCGCAGGCTCAGTAGTTGTGGCGCACGGGCCCAGCCACTCTGCAGCATGCGGGATCCTCCCGGACCAGGGATCGAACCTGTGTCCCCTGCATTGGCAGGCGGACTCTTAACCACGGCGCCACCAGGGAAGCCCCCAGGGTCATGCTCTTTTTGTCCGTGAAGACTCCTTAAGGGACAGAACCCGCCCTCGGTACAAACGTAGATGGACCAAAGGCACTTTCTTGAGAACAGGCACAGGTTTCCCCAAACCTTTTGGGTGTTGTATTCACATGACAGCACCCACCCCTCATTTCCCTTTGTGGGAAATGTCTGTTGTTTTTCCCTAGAGAGGACTGAATCTACCCAAAAGACATGGAGAGAAAAAAAGACAGGATGGAAGAAAAACAGGTTTCAAATGGAGAAGACCTCCAGTGGTGGGAAAAAAAAAAAAATCTTTTACTGTTTAAACATGAAAATGCTTAAACATGAAAGTGACAAGTTTGCCTGATGTTCCTAAGACCATTTGCCCATCTCAGTTGTGGAAAACTCCTAGTTATGATAGCACAGGATTGTTACAGAATGTAGTATTTTGGTGCCACTGTCTATTCAAGGTATTTCCGTGAAATCATCATTCATAGTGGGTTTTAACTCAATAGGAGGAAATGGCTGCCGCAATTCTCCCTACAACGTTCTCGTTTAAATGTTAATAACTGTTCTCGTGGGCTGGTTCAGGTTGTGTCCACGACCCATTGCTTTGAGGGACTTTGCCTTCACACTTGACCCTGATACTTCAGATTCAAAGCAGACACAGAGGTTTCCCTTCGTTCATTCTTACCATAAAAAAAAAAAACAAAAAAAACAAAAAAAAAACCACTTGTATTTCTGAGGTATTTCCACTCCTCCCATATTCTGGAGACTTTCATCTCAAAGAACTTGAACTGTGTGCTGTATGTTAATATTCGATGCTTTTTTTTTTCCTGATTGGTAGGGCTCAACAGAAAAATGTTTTTCAAAAAGGATTCATGGATTCATCACCAAACATCTCAAAGAAATAGAAGGGAAGTCTAAAAGGAGTGTCTCTACAGCCGGGAAGGAAGGCACCGGATCTGAGCTGCTTTTCCTCTCTCTTTTTTTTGTTCAGTTGGTAGATATCACTTTTGTTCTTTTGCCTTTTGGTAAAAGAGAAAGTCCCAGACCTCACCCAGTGTAGCTCCCATCCGCTTTCCACTGATCTACCTCTAGTGCTGGTTAAATGATGTGGCTCATTCTGTTTCTACCAGGGTGGAAATCCATGTCTTTCTAATTTTTTCCGACTTGCCTGTTCCTACTCACAGCCCAATCAGTGGCACTTTAGTGGCAGTCAGGGGACAGCACATGGTAAAGAGACACAGAGAAGCTGACAGGCACTGTACAGGTTGATACACTGAGCGTTCCACCATGTGCTGGAGAAACAGCCTATTTAGGGCAACTCGCCCACGCAGAGTGAATGCTACAGCTTCTCTGAGCTTTTATCTACAGATCTCAATGTGTACATCTATTTTTTCCTTTTTAAAAGCCCCAGGCCACATGTATGAACAATTCAGATTGTGTTAAGGAACAAATTCTTCTTGCTGCGTGCACACACACACACACACACACCCCAATATATACACAAATACAAAGCAAGAAAGCCAACAACATCCGAAGAATGCTACAAGGACACAAAAGGTCTAGGTTTCTCCTCACCAGGAAATACCCCTCTGTCTGGTCCCCAAAGATGGGGACTCAAAGACTTTTTCCAGGCCCACAAAGAAGGACAGGCAGTGTTTCTGAGCCTGCACGGTGCTTTCTTATGCTCCCAGGAGCTCTCTCCACCTGTGAATGGCTAGGTGGCATTGTTGGCTGTCTCTTTCATTCCCCCTCTGCTTTGAACACAGAAGGTAATGTGTTTTTTTCAATGTCTCCCAGAAGTAGTAGTCCCTGCCCCATTGTATACGGTGGCGCTGGGTCATAGGTAGATGCTGATTGGTCGTTGCTGGGACACCATTCCTAGAAGTCCCAGGCAGTGTGTCTAAGAATAATGTCAGTACATTGCAGACCCTACGGGTGCCCGTGGGCAAGATGGGTATTTTGGGATCTCGGATGGCATGGGTAATTCTGGGATTTCTTGCAAGAGACAGGTGACTGCTATGTAATGCTGTTTTCCACCCTTTATTAAGGCATGCCAGAGAAGCACTACTAATTAAACAAATGTGAGATTAACAAGGCAACAGTACTAAATTGTGAGCTATTTGAAAATAATAAAAAAAGCACCCAACAGAAATGAATTATAATACAGAAACATAAAACCATGTTTAAATGATTTTGAAATATGTTCCAAAAGTCGGGTGATCAGTCATCACATAATTCCTCATTTCCATTGAATTCTTTGTTTCCTCATTGGGAAAGGAAAAAAAGAATCACAGCTTAAACAATTTAAATGAAAATATATCCAAGGATGTGATGTGACAACATTTCTGTAGTTCTAGCCCAGCCACATCTTGAAGGAATGTATCAATGTTTTCCAAAATTATCTGGGCACTCTAAAAAACGTTAGTGCTTTTTAATTACAAGGTTTATGTCACTCGGTGAAATTTAATGTAATGAAACATTCAGCTGGACCTTGTGCTGGATGTAAAATAAAATTATTCATTGAAAATCAGACCACAGGCCACCTACTGTTTTTTTTAACAAATGGTTGAACTATCACGGGGTTACAGAACTTAACATGTAAATTGCAGTAGAACTTATAATTTCTGATTCAAATCCCTAAAGACTGCCATTTAAGTCAAATATATGAGTGAAATTTTGCTTCTGTGCCATAATAATGCAGTGAAATAGTCAAAAATCTGAACATATCTGAAGTAATTATTAACCCAATAATAATGTATTTTTAGTTATTTAATCAAAGGTATAAAAATTATTAATGTCAAGTTCTTCTTATAAAAATGAAGTTTTAAACACCAGCATTTAATTTCAAGGGTGACAACGCTCAACGTAACCCATTAGGGAAGTTTCTCACGGAGCCAAGGAGTATAAGCGAGAGAAAGATTGCTACTCGGATGTCAGGTCATTACTAGGAAATAGCAGAAAAGGACTATTCTTCTCCAAAATGGTCTTGAACTAATTTTTAACATTAACTGAAATTGATCAGTCTTCCATAAGCTCAACGTGATCTATGGGCTAAGACAAGAAGCATGAAGCAAACCCCATGGAAACTCCTTGCTTCCCAGGTAAACATTGTAGGAGGTGGTGGCGTGAACGCATCTGCCCCACGCTGGCCACATCTTATTGTTTTCTATTTTGTGCAGGAGGCAAGTCTGAGAGGTGACTTTCTGTCACTGCTAACGGGAATGGATTTTTTTCTCTTTTGCTCTCATCTCCTGAATGTTGACAACCTACCGGTAATACAGAAATTTCAATCTTCACATCAACTCTGCTAAGGAGGTTCGGGTGCCCACAAGCTCCCGCGCTCATGTACTCCTTAGGGCCCCTCTTTGTCCTCGTGTATTTTCCCTGGGACAAAGGTCTTGCATCTCCACTGACGATACTGAAATCTCCAGTGGTTCTTGACTCTGGCTGCCTATACTCCAAGACATCGGGAAGTGACATTTTATTTTTGCGGCGATGGAGTGTAAATGTATTCCACTTCACCCTGTCTCCCACTTCTTGGTGGTTAATAGGACCAGCCGGAGTGTAGCTCTGGCTTTATGGAGAAAATGAAATCTGTCCTACAGCTGCCAGAGGAGCACAGGCCACTAGATAGGAAAGACGATCTCCAAAGTTTCCATCAACCAAATGACTCAGGTTCCCCCTGTATCCAGCTTATCCACAGACGCCCTGAAAGTGACAGGATTGAGTTAGCCTTTTATTGTCTGTTTTCTGAAAAACATGCCACTGAGTAGAGAAACGGCTGAATAAGAGAAAAGAGTACTAGTAAAGGACACGAATAAGCTATCAACGGAAAACCAGCACCTAAAGTTCCAAAGGCCATCTCACACCCCAGAATCCAAAGGGTGAAAGAGACGACCTCTGTAAAAATAGCAAGTCATCCAGAGAAATGGATAAAGAAGATGTGATACATATACACAATGGAATATTACTCAGCCATTAAAAAGAACGAAATAATGCCTTTTGCAGCAACATGGATGGACCTAGAGATTGCCATATTAAGTGAAGTAAGTCAGACAGAGAAAGACAAATATCATATGATATCACTCATATGTGGAACCTAATTTTTAAAAATGATATAAGTGAACTTATTTACAAAACAAAAAGAGACTCATGGATTTTGAAAACAAACTTATGTTTACCAAAGGGGAAGTGTGGGGGAAGAGGGATGAATTAGGAGTTTGAGGTTAACATATACACACTACTATATATAAAATAGATAACCAACAAGGACCTACTGTACAGCCCAGGGAACTCTACTCAGTATTCCATAATAACCGATATGGGACAAGAATCTAAAAAAGAATGAATACAAGTGTATGTATAGCTGAATCACTATGTTGTAACACCTGAAACTAACACAACATTGTAAATCAACTATACGCCAATAAAAAAATAGCAAGTCATCAATGCATTCTGCAAACATCCTTCCTGAAAGACACAGAGGCTCCCGGGAGCCCGAGCTGCTCTCTCCACCTCCCCCGAACACAGTACCCTGCCCTGGGTCAGCTCCTCGCAAAGCCTGGTGTCCTATCACCGGGGCATCATCCAGGTCTGCTTGTCACTGTTCTCATGTTTCACCTGAGAGCCTGGAGTGATGAGGAGTCCATGGTCTCCCTCTGCCTCCCAGGGCCAGTGCGTTTCCTCAGTGGTCCTGGAATCTTCCCCACCACTCCGCTTACATCATTACCTAAGGTGATAGGTCAGCCTCCTGCCGGCATCTGCCTTTTCGATCCAGTGCCAACCACACTACGGAAAACTGTCAGTCCTGCACTCCCTCCATTTACACCAAGTCTCATTAACGCCTCTCTTTCCTCTGGCGATCTGCCACTACGATTTAAGGAGACTGTTGTTACTAAACACACGCAAGGAAAAAAACACGAAAACTATTGTAAATACAGTGTGGGTCCTTCTGATGTAAGCTCACAAATACAGAGTGAGTTGGCATTACAATAATTCATAGCGGCTTTAGAGCAACTTGGAGCTGAGGCATTTCAATTTAGACCAGATTCGTGCCTGAAAGCTGGGCACAGAGTTCTGGGTGAATTGCTGCAGTCAATGAATTTTTAAAATGTGTTCCTACAATGACCAATATTTATGAATTTTCTAAGCCACCAGAGGGACGTAGGTCTAGAACAGGAAAACTACTTTCAAATATAATACATAGCAACTGAGAACACATCAGGTCTATTGTGCTCAGACAATGTGTTTTCCTGTGAAAAGGCCTGATACAGAGTGACAGGGACACAGCATTCCCCCCCCCGCCTCCGCCCAGCCCTGCTTTCCTCTGTCAAGGAAACCCTGGGCTTCCAGAGGACATTCTCTTTTACCAGGTGCCCAGATGCCTCTTGGAAAACCCAAGCGGGGGAGCCACACGGAGAACGTCGGCCTCTGGCTCTGGTATTCTGCCTGCGGCATGGCCTCCACCTTCCTCCCCAGGTGCACTGAGTGGGAACCAAGGGGCTTACGTTTCTGAGCATCAGAGGAAGTCATCCTCCAGTCGAGTCCTAAAGCGGCAATATTCTCACCATGGTCTGACACCTCCTAAGATCACAAACTTTCTTACCTATTGGGTTTTTCATTTTCTACCTCTCCAGGGACCGAGACTGAGTTTGTCTTGGCCTTTCTTCTCTGGGAGGGAAGGAGGACTCGGTCCAGCCAAGTGAGGGCTATGAAGTAGCCATTGCCTTGGGCTCAGCTTCGCAGCAAGACCGGCTGGGGCACATTCAGCTTCAATATGGCAGACTGGGCATGAGGCCGACCCCAGTGAGACTCAGTGTACTGGAAGCCTGGACCAGCTGGGCCAGCCTCCCATTAGGTGGATCTGCATGGCTTGGCTGAAGCTCCTGTGTGCCCAGCCGGTGACACCAGTTAGCTGCCAAACGAAGGAATGGTCGTGTCCCCTGGTCTTCCACGCTCCCTTGCACCTGTGCATCTGTTGTCTGGACCAATCACACTCCCCTACAAGTCCAGCTTGGTGTTTCTTCCTTTCTCACTAACCTGTGAGCCACCTACCAGCCATACTATAGCTTCAGACCCAGCACAGAAGTCCGCATGCAAAGAGCTGAGTGATTGCTGCTTTGGAGGGACCCAGCACTGGTTTCAGGATATATTCACATAGATAATGCTTGGACACTGCTGTTGGTGGTGAATTCGGCATCTGTTATGGGCCAGAAGAGTCAGGGGGACACAGGAAGAAAACCGGAGTGGGCCTGAGGAACTGGCTGGGAAGAGCTTGCTGCCACCTCTGTGGACCCCACGGAAGGAGCCTGAGCGTCCCCAAGCCTGAGTGTCAGGAGCCCCCTTTCAAGTGGGGTCCACTTGAAGGCCATTTGAGTACACTGCCTAGTGGTTCACTGCTTCCTAAATAATCAGAGAAAATCACATGTCTACATATGGGAATTCTTCAAATGCTCAAAGGCTCCTTAGAGTGAACAACTCTGTGAAGGAAACTTTACATCTTTGTGGCAAGTTTTCAGAAATGTCCTGAGTGAGGTCTGATAGTTTAATGGGGCCCACATTGATCGCTCAACATGGAGATGACTGTAGACACGAGAATCATCGGGAATACAGAACAGTGGGGAGAGGCCCCAGGGATGGAGGGAGGAACCGAGTACACGTTGGCAAGTCCACCTTGACCTCTGCCACCACTCAAGGACGCCCCCCACCCCCTGGGCTGTGGCCACATTAGGGAATGCCTGGTACGCAAGTTGACATGGTGTCCTTAGTGCTGAGAAAGCAGAAGAGCTCAGGCCGACACTGCTTGTTCATCAGCCTCAACACGTGCATGACAAAGAGCCCTGTGGCATTTGGGATGGATGTCTTTTGCCCTTGGTGTCTCTGTATCTACAGGGCGAATACTTTAGTTCGGATGTGCCATTACTTACCCCAAGCAGATTGGAACATACTGGGGGAAAGCACTTTTTAAAACATGACTGTTATGCACTGAATGTTTGTGTCACTCCCACAATTCCTGTGTTGAAGCTCCAACCCCCAGTGCGATGGTATTAGGAGGTGGGGCCTGTGGGAAGTGACTGGGGCTGGATGAGACTCTGAAAGGGGGCTTCTCATGATGGGACCAGTGCCCTGAGAAGAAGAGACGGGAGAGAGCTCCCACCTGCCCTCTCTCCCCACTATGAGAGGAGATGGGCATCTACAGGCCAGGAAGGGATCCTCACCAGAACCTGACATGCTGGCTCTCTGATCTCAGATGTTCAGCCTTCAGAACCACGAGGAATAAACGTCTGTTGTTTATGCTGCCCCGTCTGGGGTATTTTGTCCTGGAGCCCAAGCTGACTGATGCAGTGACTATTCACAGGAAGCTGTTTTTTAACACGAGGAACCTGAAAAGGAAGAACACCAAAGTTTGTGCTTGAAACTGGAAAAAGCAAAACTGACTTTATGAGAAAGAGAGAAGAGAGGAAGAACAGAGAATATGAAAGAAAAAAGAAACTGTGCAACAATTTCTACGGAGGCAGAGGTTGAGATGCCGAATGCCAATCTTCAACCCAAACTGATTTTTCGAGCCAACCTATACACTCCTAAAATATTTCTATGTAGTTGAAAGATTTTCATAAACGCCTGTGTGAATGGCATGGCTATAATAAGCATCTTTTCTGGGCTAGATTACACCATCGTACCAAGTTAGAGTCCTAATTATCAGGTTTTCTTGGGAACAACTGGCTGAGTGCACTTGTACTGAAATACACTTAATTTGGTTTCATTCAGCACCTTTTAGGACACACTGCGCCTTACTTCAAACTGCTTTAATGAGTAACGAATTAGATGCTAGCAGAGCAGCGGCTCCTCCAATGAACGGAAGAGATATTACAGGCTCAGCAATAGCTCAAATTGGAAAACCAGGGCTCTATGGCACCTCAGCTCCCGTTCTCTGCAGGAAAGGTCATGCTGTCCTGCCTCCCCATGTGGCTGAGGGCAGAGGAAGCTGGAGGGACCAGCACGTGGACTTCAACATGCCCCGTGGTGGGGCAGGTGCTGGGGAGCTGGACCCACCTGCTGGTAACGGGACCATGTGCAGCCTGTCAGGCAGAAGGGGGCCTGGAGAGGACAGAGCTGCCATAGCTGTATCCCAGTAAGCAAGGAGCAGTGGGCATCCAGCCACTGGCCATTGTGTGTCCCCATCAGTGGGCTGAGCGTGTCATCCAGTCATTGGATGGCAGGTCATCTTCGGAAATCAGGCAGGCAGGAACTGAGAATCAGAATCAGGGCTTACTTGAAGCCCAGGTAGATGGCCCCTAGGATTCCCAGAGAGCCTGAATTTACATATATTTAGGGTGATCATCTGTCCTGGCTTGCCCAGGACCATGCAAAGTCCCAGACAAACAGAGATGAGTGGGTCACTCATATCTAGAGCAGTATTTCTCAAAGGGTGGTGCTCAGACAATCTGCTCATTACAAACCCAGATGCCTGTACCCTCACTCCAGACCTACTGATTGAGACTGGAGGGACGGGGGACCCCATAATTTGCATTTAACCAGTGCTTTGGTTAATTCACATTTGCAAACAACCTCTGAGAACCATATTCCTAGAGAAACTCAAAGAAGCTGCAAGCGTTTTATGTACAAGAAGTTGATATAGAATCTTCCCTGAGTAGAAGCAGGTCCCCAGGCTGGACAGAGCTAGATCACTGGATGGGGTCAAGTGGCCTGAGCAGTGAGAAGAGGAGAGCTGGAGGGGTGCCCATGTTGCCGACAGAGGTCATGCATCACGTGGCAGCCTCCACGAGTCTAGAGAGAGCGAAGTTGCCCTAAGTCAAAGCAGACGGGTAATTGTTCTCTATTTCCAGCATCCTGCAAACCCCTCAGAAAGTGAAAGAGGGCTCCATCGGGAAGGGTTGGAGTCAAGTGTAAACAAAACTACTTCCCAAAGGACTTGGGGCTCCTCTAGGGGTTGCCCCTTGGAAGGAACTGAACCAACTTCCATTGACCTCCTATCTGGACCAGAAACTGTCACCATTA
Source organism: Balaenoptera musculus (assembly GCF_009873245.2). NCBI lineage: Eukaryota > Metazoa > Chordata > Mammalia > Artiodactyla > Balaenopteridae > Balaenoptera > Balaenoptera musculus. The sequence continues at coordinate 3,511,756 of NC_045800.1, read as the reverse complement.
TCACGTTAAAAACTCATCACCGGGGCTTCCCTGGTGGCGCAGTGGTTGAGAATCTGCCTGCCAATGCAGGGGACACGGGTTCGAGCCCTGGTCTGGGAAGATCCCACATGCCACGGAGCAACTGGGCCCGTGAGCCACAATTACTGAGCCTGCGCGTCTGGAGCCTGTGCTCCGCAACAAGAGAGGCCGCGACAGTGAGAGGCCCGCACACCGCGATGAAGAGTGGCCCCCGCTTGCCGCAACTGGAGAAAGCCCTCGCACAGAAACGAAGACCCAACACAGCAAAAATAAATAAATAAATAAAATTAATAAGTGTTGTAAGAAAGGTTTAATTTAAAAAAAAAAAACAAACTCATCACCACCCAGTTAGGTAGATAATATAAGGTCCATTATTAAAGTAAAACAACTGAATCTAGGAGAAGTGACTTGTTCTAGGTCTTCATGCAAATAATGAGGAAAGCCAGGCAGGTCAGACCCCAAAGCCAGCTTTTTCCCGTTTTACCCACCCACCACTCAAACGTTGTTCCCTTGGAATCCTACCGTCCTTTTTGCAAATACTCCCAGGGCAGATGCTGTTATAAGATGTATCTCGATGGTTATACACCGTCCCGCAGTTCTACTGCTACGAAGGAGCCAGGTCCCTCCTGTCCGCATCCTGCCCTCACACCACCTGGGTCTGCATCACAACTCCACCCTTCCCAGCTGTGTGACCTTGAGAAAGTTCCATGAGCTTTGCTTTCCTGTCTGTTTATCCAGAAGAGTAATATGACTTCCTACTGGGTTGTTGTCAGGATAAAATAAGTTAAAAATAAAAAAAAAACACAAGGACTACCCCATAGCAAGTGCCCAATTAACGTAAACTATTAGTCCATCTCTACTCAGCAATAAAACATACGCGTTACGCGGCCACTGGGCTCACAGCATCACAGTGTGGACACATGAGCTCCAAGAGAGGAGGCAGCTCCTCTGTTTTGTTTTCTGTCTGAGGTTTGTTTCCGGTTGCAACGATCGCAAAATCATACCCAGCGTCCTGGGACGCTTGCCACACGGAAGGGAGGGTCTAGCTGAGAGGACGGCAATGAACAAGGCTTGTTCCCCAGCCTCCACAACTACAACTGCTGAAGTTGGCGCAACGGTCACGTTCCACTGAGTAATAACAGCAGCCAGGTAGTGGAAGCCTGCCATGTGCTAAGCACCTCATGTCAATGACCTATTTCATTGCTTGCAACCATCTCACAACTTCCTTCATTCATCCATCAAATGTTTACCCAGAGCCTAGTATAGGCAGGCCCTGTACTAGGTGCTGAGGATACAGTAATGAATAGGAAAGAGCCATCCCTGCCCTTAAGAGCTTACCGTCTACAGAAGAAGACAGATAGGATGCTATTCTGTAAGTATTAATATTAACTCTCTTTGATAAATGAGGAAACTGAGGCTTGGAGACATTAAATAGCATCCAAGTGATACGGCCAGCATGGGATGGCACCTGAACTCAGATTCAGATCTTCCTGATTCCAAAGCTGTGTACTCTCCCCATAGCACAGTGTTTCTAGCCTACCAGACTAACTGGAGAAAAAGTCAAATGACAGAAAGCAATATGTAAGAGTACAGAGAAACTACTGTTGAAATGGAAGAGAGTGGTTAAATCTGATTCAATAGCCTGGAAAGCTTTTGGAGGCAGTAACTTTTATTTTTATTTTTTATTGAAGTGTAGTTGATTTACAAAGTTGGGTTAATTTCTGCTGTACAGCAAAGTGATTCAGATATATATATATATATATAATTTTTTAGATTCTTTTCCACTATGGTTTTTTACAGGATGTTGAGTATAGTTCCCTGTGCTATACAGTGGGACCTTGTTGCACATCTATTTTATATATAGTAGTTTGTATCTGCCAATCCCAAACTCCTAATTTATCCCTCCCCCCGCTTTCCCCTTTAGTAACCGTAAGTTTGTTTTCTATGTGGAGACGGTATCCCTTAATCTGGACTTCAAAATAATTCAGCTTCCACAAGCAGGTCAGAAGGGCATTCCAAGCAGGGGGAATAGTAAATGCAAAATAACGAAGGTCAGAAAGGAGATGCAGAGTCTTGGAGCCACAGGAGGTCCAGGGGGACTGGAGTGTCCCTGTGGGGAAGGGCAGCAATGACATGAGAGCCTGAGACAGCTAGAAAAACAAACCAGGGCCTGGACACCATCATAAAGAATTTGGATCTGATTGTGGGGACGATGGGGAAGCTCCAGGTTTGAGAAGGGAAGAGGCAAAAGCAGCAGGTGAGGCAAGGAGTACGTCACCCTCCTCCCACTCTCCCTCCTTTCAGACGCGAAGGCTTCCTGTGCCCCACGGAGGCCTGGAGCCCTAGGAGAACCCACCTGCCCTTTCCGTGGCCTACTGCCAGCCTTCCCTGCCCTTGCTAAAAGGCACCCATTTAGGAAGAATTTGTTTTTCTTGTAATCTTTCAGAAGCTCCTATCTCTGATGCTGAATCAAGCATCCCCATCTACCACCTCCAGGACAGTACAGTGAATCCCAGTTCTTTCTCCATGAGACTGGATGTGGAGGAGCAGGAAGACCAGCCTGAGGCATCAGACAGGCTACAGTTGAAAGTATGGTGGGGCCACCCACAGCCACGGGACCCGAGTAAGGCATCTCACCTCTGAGAACACAAGTTTAGTTAGGCAGCCGTCCGAAGGAGTGTGCCTGACCCATGAGCAGCTTCAGTCAATGAGTGTCACCTGTACCATCACCATTTCTACCAACTGTCCAGTGTCTGATCCCAAATGTGCTCCCTGGACTTCCCTAGAGGAGTGACGTTGGAGGAACCCTGTGTGTTCTACGCCTTCTCAGAGATGGATGACCCACCTTTCATGTTAAATACCAGGAAAACTTCCTCAGTAAAAGAAGTCATTAAACTCTGTGTAATCCAGAGTTTCCACAACTTATTTGTCCATGAAACCTTCATTTCATATGAAAGAAAGTCGTACCGCTCCTCAAGCCAAAACCTTTGACATTGTTCTGGTTTCATCTTCCTCTCTCACGCTCATCAGCAAATCCCACTCAAAATGCATGCAGAATCATGGGGGAGGGATGGATTGAGAGTTTGGGGTTAGCAGATGCAAACTATTATATAGAGAATGGATAAACCACAAGGTCCTACTGTATTAGCACAGGGAACTATATTCAGTATCCTGTGATAAACCATAATGGAAAAGAATGTGAAAAAGAATATATATACATGTAATACTGAATCACTTTGCTGTACAACATAAATTAACACAACATTGTAAATCAACTATACTTCAATAAAATAACTTTTTTAAAAAATACATGCAGAATCAGATCCCCTCCCTCCTTCTCACTGCTGCCACCGTGTCCAAGGCACCATCAGTCACCCGGTTACTCCAATGGCCCAACTGCCTCCCTGCTTCTGCTCTTCCCTCTTCGTTTGCTGTGAATCAGCCTTCCACATAATAAACTGCCCCAAAATGCAGTGCTTATCCAACATTTATTATTATTCAAGATCCTGTGGGTCATTTGGGTGGTTCTTCCAGTGAGGGCCAGCTTGGTTGACCTCTGTGGTGAGCTGGGGACTCAGCGTGGGCTGAGTGGAAATTGTCAGGCCAGGGGTCTCAAGACAGGGGCTGGGCTGGCATGGTTCTCCTCTGCCCCATGGGTCACGCAGCCTCTGGTAGGCTAACCTTGGCTTCGTGCTGGGCAGTCTCAGGGTGCCAAAGTGTAAGCCAGGACAAGCCCACACCCATGCACTCCCCACTACTGTCTCCTTGGCCAAATCAAGTCACGTGACCAACCTTGGGGCCGCATAGGAGGGGATTACCCAAAGGCAAGAATGCAGGCAGAGCAGTACAGAAGTCATGTTGCCAACAGTCTAGCACAGCTTTGCTTCCCATCACACTTAGAAGAGAGTTCCCTGGACTCTTTCCCTGACCTGAAAAGCCCTGGGTGATCTCTAGAGCTCAGTTCTCCTGCCCTTCTGCCCCCTCATTCGGTGACCCCCACCACAGCGACATCCTTGATCCTCCTCAAACCTGCTCTATTAGTCAGGCATCTCCAGAGAAACAGAACCAATAGGGTGTGTAGGTATATAGAAAGAGACGTTTATTTTAAGGAACTGGCTCACACAATGGCAGAGGTTGACAAGTTCAAAATCTGTAGGGTAGGCTACAGGCTGGAGACCCAAGGGAGAGCTGAGGTTTCAGCTCAAGTCCAAAGGCTGAATTCCTTCTTCCTAGAGGGACCTGTCTTTTTCTCTCAAGACCTCAGCTGATTGGATGAGCCCCCCCACACACACACACACGAGGGAAGCTGATCTGCTTACTCAGAATCCACTGATTTAAAAGTGATCTCATCTGAAACGCCCCTGCTGGTGGCTACAGAGTTCAGGTAAAACTTTCAGGTTACAACTCTATATAGTAGGCAACATACCAAGACGGACAGAATCTAAGATCCCTAGTTCAGAACAAAAGAACTGAATACAGAAGCTGGTAAAGAATTCTCTCTTGGATTCTGTTTGTTATTAATACAGGGAGAAGCAAGAGAGATGGGGCAGAATGAAGAAACACACAAACTCACCATATTTGCAGAAAGCCATCTGTTCGAGGGACAGAATGGGGGGATGGGGGTTAGTAGCAGTCTTACAGTTGTTGCTCTCTTTGGTTGGGAAGAGGTAAGTGCCAAAACAATGTACTGTGTTAAGAACTTCCCTAATAATCAAGAAGAGATCAGCTCTCCCAGAACACTGGCCTGGCCCTTGCCAACATCAAACTTCTTCAAGAGGCTGGCCCATGAACAATTCACCTCATTCCAAGATGAGTAATAATTAAAAAAAAAAAATTGAATACGCACAGAACACGTTTAGAATACTACTGGAAAGGGGAGGAAATTAACAGGAAAACAAATGGTAAATAGAGAACCCTCACTAAAAGAGGCTTCCGTAGAACAGATGAAAATTGGTACAAAATAAGCCCCATGAATTGTTAAAAATTTAATGAAATAATTACTTCTTTAATACAAAATCTCAGAGCAGAGCTACAGGAGTTCAGAAAATAGAGAGAGAGGCAACAGTAGAAGAAGAAACAAGAAGAAAAGAAGTGAATGAAAGACTAAAACCATCAGAGAAATGAAAGCCACCTTGGTGACAACACAATAGAAAGATCTGTTACTGACAGCACAGTAGAGACTGTGGAAGACAGGACGAGAAACTGAGCAAATAAAATGGAAATAAACAAGGTGTGTGGAAGAGGAATGAGGAAATAACATGTAGGTAAGATAGAAAAAAGTATCCAGCAAACACATAAATGGTATTCCTGAAGCAGAAAGCTGAAAAATTGGAACAGAAAGAAAAACAACTTTGAGATATAATTTAAGAAAACTTTCCAGAAATAAAAGACAAGTTGAATCTATAGATTGAAAGAGTACTTTGTGGACCAAGAAAAATGATATGAAACGATCAATACTGAGACACATGCTAGTAAAGGTATTGATCTTCCAAGAGAAGACTCCTTTGGGGATCCAGGGGAAGATGGGGTCTGCTCTCAGAACCATCCACTTACCAAATCCTCAGGGAAAGAAAGTGTTAACCCAAGAATGTTGTACCTGGCCAAACTGTAACTCAAGTATTAAAAGAAACAAACATTCAAGAACTCAAGAAATATAGTCTCTATAAGCCTTTCTGATAGAAGCACCTGGAGAGCAAAGGCAGCCCATCGGTAAGTAAATAGAAAGACAGCCAACAAAGGATGGGTAATGAGTACCAAAGCCACTCATCTGGAGCTTAAGCTATGACAAGTGTGGGAATTATGATAAAAGAGCAAAACACACACATGCATAACTCCAATAATATAAAAACAGTTTCAACAGTTGGGTAGTGAAGAGGAAGAGTGGGTTAAAACTAGTATAACATAAATATTTTTCTCATTTTTTACGTCAGGGGAACAAAGATGTCATTTTTAAAGCAGATAAGTAACAAATGTGAGAATATATGTAAATATATAAATGCAGTAAAGGTAAACACTATGGAAATGATATAATTTCTTAAAACCCAGTAGGAGAAGAGGAGGCAGAAGGACATATATACTAAGCTCTTTTTTAAACATACATAAACTGAATATATGAAAGCTTCTGAGTTCTTACAACTCTTTCCCCTTACGTTTCCCTGACCACCTTAGAGGTGGAAAAGGAAAGGATATAAGAAAACTCCACTAAATGTGGAGTACAATTCGTCAAAGTCTTAATTCCTTGTAAGAAAAATTTATCATTTTTACAAAACAACAAAATAATTTATCTTGAAAATGAAAGAGGAGAGAGAATCACCTTCAGGTCTGGGTACCGGCTTTTAATGTTATTTGGTACCTGAGCCAGTTTTCTGGTGGCACTCAGGCTGCATCCAACAATTTGGGAAGAACACAGTTTCTAGTGGTGCATCAGTGGTGTCAGAATCAACAGCAAAGGGTGATGATAGATTCCAGCTTCAATGTGTGAGGCTTTCACATGGAAAGCTAAGGAAATGCTCCACCATGGTGTTCAATCCTCACTAGACCCCCACGAAGCAGGTCTTGTCTTTGTGTCTCATCTCTCAGAAGAGGACTTAGGAGGGTCATTAGGGCACATGGCTAGGAAATTGCAAAGCTGGAACTTGAACCTGGGTCTCACTGGCTCTCAAACCCAAGGAGACCTCACTTTAAAATTTAGATTGAGTTTCTTATTATGTAGGAAGAATATTTCCATACTACTGACCCCAAATTACCAAAGGAGGTCATTCTTAACCTAGTTAGACTCTCAGACTGGAACGTCTCTTATTCTCAGTCTTTGTCAATTTAAACATTTCCCATTGTTTAAGGTTCAACTCACACATCACCTTACCCCAGTCCTTACCGACCCTGCTTCCTCTGTGCTCCGCAACCCAGCACCCACTTACAAGTCCACTGTTTCTCAGCCAGCTAAAACAGTTCATTACCGAGGTGCCTCGCACGGTGTCTTGTCCAAATAAGTGGAATCAACAACGCAGAAATCATGTTAAATGTTGACATTAGCTTTGTCAATTGATTCCTTTATCTTTTTTTGACCATTCAGCTTCAAGTAGTCTTTTGAGTCAACTGAAGCAAAAGTCAGGGCACTCACTACTCTTCTCTGTGTGAGGAGCGCTAAGCTACCATCATGGGGAGTTAAGAAAAGTAAAGTACAATTCTGTCCCTAAGCTTGTTTCTAGAGTTGGTGGAGGGAGAGGTGGGACCATGCAACAAACAAAGAGGAAAAACAATGCTTCAGACGATGGCAGAACAAATATGAATTCTATGCGGTCTCCACAGGTTTATGCTTGCACTGAGAAGGTTAAACATCTAAAGTCGGTTTTCAGTTGTCCAGTTTGTGGAAGCCTCAGGTATCTGATTTCTTCTCTCCTGATCATTCGACAGTGGGTGGGCAAGAGGGTCCAAAAAATCATGTCCCCCTTCTGCAGTTAGTCGTCTACTCCCACACAAAAATTAGACTCCCAACTGTTGACTCCTTAGCACTCTCTGTTTTGATTTTTTGCTCCAGAAAGGTTCTGAGAGGAGAGCTACAAGGAGGGTTAGGAAATGTCTTCTAATTTTTTTTTTATCCATCTACATAATCTTCAACATTATTTCTTTCATCTCTTTTGCCTATGCATTGGGACCTCAAAAGCTTATTACTTAGGTCAGAGCAGACGTAGACAGCAGCTATTCCATCTTGAATTTTATCCAACATACTTGGATAAAGGTAATTTCACTTTCCCTTTAAATAGCACATTTCACCCGTATACTGAAAGGTCTGTTTGCTATTTTTCTTTCAATTGAAGAGCATGATCCCCTTCTAGAAAACCCGTGGTCTTTTATGGATTTCTCAGTTTCTGGATAGAATGAAATACCCTTGTCAACTTGGGAATATTTATGGAGAAAATCTCAGTCATCCAATCTCATTCTTTGTCACTCTGTAAATTGGGATGGTAGCCTTTGGGGGAAAATCTGAGGAAGAGAAATTAATAAATTAAATACATGCAAGGAATGCGGAAATACACAGGGTTAGACAAGCTTGTATTTTTCTATTGCTCCTGTGGAGCACAGAAGGCCTCCAGGCCAAACTCCTGCTTGAAGCATTTCACCCATCCACCTGGAGGCGCCCCACTTGTGTTGGGGAACTTCTCCTCTGCCTCTGTCCACATTGCCTTTTATCTCCACAGGGTGGTTACCCCAAGCTTGGAATGATGGACCCCATTAGTGGAAAGACTGCTAATTCCAGACGAGTTCATTATCTATTCTCCAGTACCATTAATTAACCAGTGGGCCAACGGCTTGCCATGTGCCATGCAGCTGTCACATCAGATGTCTCTCCTGCCATATCCGCTCCATAATGTCACCCGGCCCAAAAGCAGACAGGGAAACACCAAGTGATGCTGGGGCTAATTCACCGTAGGCCGCGGCTCAAGACTGTTAGGACGGAGATACCTCCTAGTTAGAAAGCAGTTTGTCTCTCCCAGGATGAGAGAGTGGCTGGGTTGCAGGGCAGAGGCTTGATGAAATTTTATAAAATCAAACACCCCGGAAGAATGGTCAAACAAAAGCCCTTTTCAACGGCATTTTTAGACTGGGCTTTTTCTCTTAGTAAGATGCCCTGTTCATGTTGCGGAGGCCAAGCTGGCCTGAAAGCGGATGAATTGAAAGCAAAAGTGGCCATTTAGAGAAAATGACTTCTTACTTGGGGACAGCAGAAAATGTCTGAAAGCATGAGTAATGTGTCTTCTGGCAAACGGCATAAAACAAATGTTGCCAGACCTGCTTCCTTGTGTGGTACGTTGTACTTTTACGCATGTAGGCTCTGTGAACAAGCGGGTTAAAAGTTAAACAGTTGCCCAGGGCGACGAGAACGCAGCGCACAGGTGGGAAATGGGCTTCCCGACTTCCAAACTATCACTATACGTCTTTAGCAGGAAGTATCAGGCACCAGGGTGCAAAAATGTCTTTTCTGAAGGTGCTGGGTATTATGAAATTGGGCTGTTTCAGTGTCTGAGATAACCATCTGACCTTTCATCCAAAGCCATAAATTTATCATTGTCTGAAACTGGTGGACTCTCCTTCCTATTAAGGCCAGCTTTCAGGATTTAGCATTTACAGAATACTTAGTCTCCAGTGCCTGGAAAGAGACTTGAAATTCACTGGGGTCCGCTGGTTAATGGCGGAATAAAAAGGAATTAGCAATTTTGAAACAGGACATGGTCACAATTTAAATGAAATAACAAAGGCGAGAGAAACACAATGCCTGCTGAGATCCGGTTAGTCTATATTTCATAAAATGATAAATACCTGGAAGTCATGTTTATGTATAATGAATTACAAGCCTTCCACATTTACCTTAGTAACATTTTACAGGGGTTGTATTTTACTCCCAACTACCAATTATGTCATCATTCTGGCATTTACCTGGACATAATGATACACAGCCAACCGATTCTTGTAACATAATTCATGGCTCAAAAGTGTTTGTAAAGGCACACAGCGTTCTACATACACATAACGGCTCGGATATTGCTATTAAATTTTACAGATTAAAGTTTAGTAAACCTTAAAAATCTTATGTTGGTTTCTGGGTATCTTATTAATCCTAAAGGAAAAGATGTTCAGCTCTTTAAATGTCAATAAATGTGTAACCCTGTAAAAAGCAGACAAGGTATAATCTATTCTACAATGCCTCACCTTCCATTTTAATGGAGGATAGAGAGCTGCTTTTGTAACTGTTAAAGGCAGGTCATTTAGACTTTCATTTCTGCCACAATATTATGTCATCTATTAAAATGTGAAAATATACATATAAAACACACACACACACACCCCTTCACACTACATACTCCCATACCTCAGCGTTTTCCTCTCTTTGACTCATTAAACTCAGCCCAGAAAGCACAACTGTACCCCTGGTTTGCATTGATTCATTTTAATTTAGGTTTGAGGGGGCAAAAAAAGAATTCGGATCTTTTTATAAGCTTGTGAGGTCACCAAATTTAAATTAAGCCTCTGCCTGTAAAGCACATTAATAAAATACTATACAGAGGGAAATTTAATATGAATGGTTAAAATGCATGGAATTCAGACTTTACTGTCAAACAGCTCAATTAAACAAATTGAATTTTTAAGCAACAAAGGGGAATTGAATCAAATTAGGAACAGAGTGCGATCTGAAATGTGGACCTTTATGAGGGAACCCGCTGTCCCCTCCAGCCCCGAGCTTTCTTTATTTGTTGCCTCGGCAGTTAGAGGAGGCCGGCAGGACTGTAGTACAAAAGGATAAAAATGTTCGCCGTTGAAACACAGTTTTTTGGCTCCCAATAAATCATCTGTCACTTCATCACAGCCCAGTAGATAATGAGCAATAAAGTTTTCACACTCAGGGAATGAGGACTGAGACACAAGTAATACAGCTGAAGCTATAAGTCTGACGTTTCTGTAAATGGAAGGTGCTTTGTATGAGAAATGACCCTAAGATCTCCTCCAAGCACACAACATCAGCACAATAAACAATTTACTGCATGAAAAATTAAATCACATTTATTAGTAACTTTAATGACAAAAGTATGTTGAGGTCGATATATTAAATAAAGCCTGATGTTTATATAGAAATATTTCTGTGCTCAAAATCAGCTGAAGCTGGCTGGCCCAGGGTGGTCTGTACAATGAGTCACTATAATTTTTACTGGCATTATTTTAAATGTTTATGTGCATACAGTATTCCCCATATGGCATTTAAATAGCACTAACATATCTAGGATTCAAAAATAATTTTTATTCTGATGAGTTTCTGTATACTCTGTCCTCCCCCCAAAAAAAGCAATTGAAACGTAAAAAGTTTGAACTACTGATTGCAAAATCATAGGCTAGTATATTCCACAAATGCAACCCTGGCATTTGCAAATGTTCTACAAAGGTTTCACCACAATTACACCAAATTGTATCTGACTTTTATTCACCCATCTCTGCAACCTGCATGTGGGTGGGCTACATCAGAACCAAAACCAACTGGACAGAGAATAAACCAGAGAATACAGGGGAGAAAAGGGGGATGGGGCAGAGGATAAAGCAGACTCAGTGTCACACCAGTTACCCTGAATAAAATGTTTCATAAAAAGTACACACTGAGGGCTTCCCTGGTGGCGCAGTGGTTGGGAGTCTGCCTGCCAATGCAGGGGACACGGGTTCGAGCCCTGGTCTGGGAAGATCCCACGTGCCGCGGAGCAGCTGGGCCCGTGAGCCACGATTACTGAGGCTGCGCGTCTGGAGCCTGTGCTCCGCAACAAGAGAGGCCGCGCTAGTGAGAGGCCCGCACAACGCGATGAAGAGTGGTCCCCGCTTGCCACAACTAGAGAAAGCCCTCGCACAGAAACGAAGACCCAACACAGCAATCAATCAATCAATCAATCAATAAGAACGTGACTTTCTTTAAAAAAAAAAAAAAGTACACACTGAAACTGGCACAGTTGAATCTGGGGCGGTAAGATGACCACCCCCCAAAATATATCTTTCCTGCACTGGTCGCCAGATGGTCAGTGAGTGCACCTTGGTTCCTGCCTCTGCTGGGGCGAGGGTCAGCTTTGGACACTGGAAGGAGGGCAGAGCCAGCCTGCCTCCTGTTTCAGGGGTTCTGCCCTCGCTCTAATTGCTGAAATGTGTGTATGAGGACAGAGAGCCTTAAGGTTCTCTGGTGGGTTCCCAGAGCCACGTTTCCAGAGGCCAGATGATATAGCTCAGTAGGGATGCCAGCTAAAGCTCCCAGCACGGCCCCAGGATTTCCTGCCTGCACCCCAACTCAGAGCCCCCAAGACTCACCTCCTTCTCAGAGAGCATCCTTGCCTCCCAAACAGCCCAGGGAGGGCCAGGCTGGGCACCTCGAATGCCAACTTCTGCTTTTCAGAGACCAGCTCCTGGGACAGGTCACAATCTTTGTGGGAGAAGAAAAACTAAATTATAAATTATAAATCAAAATCTGAGTTGAGGGTCTTGCTTAGTTCCCTGGCTGGCTGTGAATGGCAGTTCGGATGGACCTAGAACAGCAAACAAACAAACAAACCCAAAAAAAAACGGCGCTTTAAACTAGAGAAAGAAGTAAAATCTAAAAAGTTTACCCCCACATTCACATCATGCAGGGCTGGGTTCTGCCATATAATGTTTCACCACTGGTCAAGGTGGAAGGACAGGAATGTCCTGAAGTGGTGCTTGGTGGAAGCGGAGGAAACACCCCCTCTCTCTTTGCGGTGGTCCTGGAAATAGGCATGGATGACAAAAACATTAGAACACCATCCAGCCCTGAATCTAGAATGCTCCTACCTGATTTCACAGCTATTCTATCCACCCATCCAATTTTATCCTCTATCCAATAGAACCTACAAATTTTAATTATAGCTGCTTGATCTCATTAATGTGTGTAAAAATGTAATCAAACAACAAATTGCAGCAATTTGCAGTTGAAAGATATTAACTAATATTATGTGCAACAAAAAAGAAAGTACTCTGTTATGTAAATAAATGCAAATACAGATCTCCTTACTGTATTTTGTGCCTAGTTTCTGAGAAACGCAAGTCACTTAAAATCCTTATTTCTCAGCTGTATTCGTTAAAATAATGCATGTTAATTATATTCCGACATTCATCTGACAAATAACTGATAAGTTACACAATGTAACTACTAATAATCCTTGCAGCCCATTTTATTATCTTATGAAATTAGAGATTGAACACTGATTATGACTAATAGGGGATTTCATCCAATAAAGACAGCACATGAGGAGAAGTATATAAAAATGGGGTAGCTGGTTTTTGAATAGCTAGAAGGGGCAATGTTAAGTCATTAATTAGCAAATACTCTGGGTGAAGATTGTCATAGTCATACTTTTTTAGACCAGAGATGAATTATTTATTTCTCCACCAGCTGTACCATTGAGTGCAAGTAAAGTTTGTCCAGCAAAAATAGTAGAAATATATTTGCTACAGGGCCAGCCTGGTAACACTGCTTGTTTTACATGCTATTTGTAAGCAAATTTATATGAAAGTACGCAATATCTAATACTAAACTACTCCAGCCTCAGACTGAAGGGTGATTTTACAAACGTCCCGTGGCACTCCATCATCCCTTCATTTTAATGTCTTTATTTTATGATTTTGTTGATGAAATACTACTTACCCAGTGCTCAAAATTCCTTTCAGGCTGCAGGCACTGGCTAGTTGACATGGCAAGCTATATTTTACAGCCATATATTTCAGCTCTCTCTGTCCAAGTTGGAGGACACAGTAGCCAAGATGGTTTTTCATCGTAGAAATATATTTTCATATTTATTTATTGATTTGACTAATGTATCTATTTTTCAATTCACATGCTTATGTTTCAATCCATTAAAGTGATTCATGGTCAAATAATATGCTATTGCAAGTACAAAGAGGAGATAAAAACCACTGCACATTTGCTGTAACACAAGAACAAAAATAATAATAAAAAAAAATTGCATGATTAAATATAGTTTTAATCCCCCAAAGATCAAAATGAAAATGATGTTTTTAATTATTTCACAAAAAGGGCATAAAATAAAAGTTTTTTAGAAAAAGGTAGGATACAATTACCTATGAAATGTCTCCCAGTCATAAATATTTTGTGGATGTTTCTTAACAAGATTAAGTACTCAACACGGATTTAGCATAAGGCATGAAATTAACAAGAAAATAAGAACTAAAACGGGTCACAATTATTCAGCAGGAGAAGACGGGATGGGGAAGTTGACCAGCTCTGAGATGTTAGAGCTACGTTCTCCAAGTGCCTTGCTGAGAGCCGCTTAATGCAGTAAAATTCTATTGAAAGCTTAGATATCGGGACCAAGGCAGCCAAATGCCCTGGCTTTCCTCCTGGAGAGCCTGGCTGGCCATCCGCCAAAGTGCTAGGTGTGCCTTGAGACCTCCCATTTGGTTTGGCCCTAAAGGGACCCTCCCAGGGGAAGGTGGGTGAGAAACGCTGCAGGGCTGCTGCTTCCTGCACCTGCCACCTCGGCCTTACGACAAACTTCATTTTCCTATGTGTTTGTTTTACCAACTCTAGAGTTGTGAAATAATTAAAGCACTCGTGTGTGTGTGTGTATATGTCTGTGTGTGTGTCTGCATGTGTGTGTGTGTGTCTGTGTCTGTATGTATGTGTCTGTGTGTGTCTATGTGTGCCCAAGGCATGTGTGTTTGGAGAAAGAGTGCATCATTTCAGGGCACATCATCTTGTTGTGTAATTGTGTTTACACACAGGTGAATGGGACACAGGTGCATGAAGAAACACAAAGCCTAAAATAGCTCGAGCCTGGACAGGATATCGCTGGGACTCTTGGAGCAACAGTAAGCGTGCGCCCAGGAACCATCAAGCACAGGGGCAATAACCCATCCTGCAAACAGAAAACTGACAATGAAAGGAGGTGAAGGGGGAGGTGGGGGGAGCAACTTACAACGAAGGGGACGGACCCATGGAGGTAAGTCTTAAAGGGGAGGCAGGACTTTTCAAAGGAGTGGGAGAAAATCTCAGCAGGCATACGGGGCCATGAGGGTCCCAGCCCCCTGCGGAGGGCATGACGTCCACCGTGGCTGGGACAGCAGGTGCCTGACCCAGTGAGGACTGGGTCCAGTGGGCAAGCCCAAGGTCAAGTTGGTAAGCTCCTCCAGTCCATGCTCACAGGTGTCTGTTGAGCATCCGCCATGCACCAGGCATTGTGCCGGGAGCCGGGGGTCAGCGTCCTCTCTTCTCTATATTCTCTATAGATCTCTATTCTCTATAGATCTGGACAGACCTTACCTGCCTTTCAAAGAAATCTGGAAATAATGGAATTATCGCCAGCAGCATGGCGAATGGCTGTATCTCATTACTCGCAGCACACGGGGTTGGCTCCGATCTCTCCTGTGACTTTTCCCCAGCCTAACCCAGGAGAGGCATCACAAGCCCGGCAGTGTGGCATCATGGCTGCTGTCTGGCCCTAGTCTGAGCGGCCCTTGCTCCTAAAGCTGAGATTAGGTAACATCGCGTGACAAGATGACACTTTCCTCCAGAAAGGGCTGTGTGGTGGGGGAGAAATCACTCAGACTAGATTCACTGCCCTGTAGGGTTTGCATTTGACAGAATTAGAGAACATTCCAAAGATTTAGACAGGAACTCGGGAGATGCCTGCAATGATCTTTCCCAGGCGAGCCCAGCGCCCTCCTCTGGTCTTCGGTGGGAGTCAGGAGGTGCATTTTCACTCAGTGGTTCTTCCAGTGTGTCCCTCTTCACGGGACTGTGAACGCCTGGGCTGCAGGAGCTGTGTGGAGCAGTGCACATAGTAGGTGTTCAATAAAGTTTTGCCAAGTTAAAGGATGAATGAGATGTCCATTCTCTGGAACTCACCAGAGAATCTAGATGGCAGGGATTTGCGGATGCAAATAGAAGAAAAAGCAAAATCACTCACAGTCCCACGATCTAGGAACACCCATGTAAATATTTTGTGCATTTTCTTCCAAAATTTTTCCACAAGAGTTCACACTTTTTAAATTAAACTTTGGCTCAAACCGTTTAGACTGTTTTATTGCCTGCATTTTACACTAAATATACCAAATTGCTTTCCACAGCAATTTTGAGTGGTTGCTTAGTATTTCATGGTATGAATGTACCATGAATATACAGCTAATTACATTCTTTTTTCCCCATCACCAAAGCACTGCAATAAACATCTCTGAAGCCAAGTCTTTATTAACATCCATGATTATTTCTATAGGATAAAATCTAAGGTGGAATTTAAAATACTGTGAAATCTCTAACCAGACAGGCTGTATTTTATACTTTACTTTTACTGCACCCATTCCCCTTCACCCTCCCAACGTCAGACATTATCGTTAAAACATTTTTTATAAATAAAAAATTTATATATGCAATTTTACAAGTCAAACAATATTTCATTTCTATTTGCATTTCATTACTATCAAGTTTAAAGATGTTATGCTTATTGGCCGTTTATATTTCTTCTCTTTTATTTAATTACCCTGTAAAAATCTTCTGCAAATTTTTCTTTCCATAATTTTATTTCTTAACTTAATTTTTATTTGTACTTGTTAGTTTTTTGAACCACAGGGAAGGGTAAAGAAGAAAACTAAACTTGTTCATAATCTCTCTCCAATAATGTCTGTTGACCTTTACAAAATGCATGGGCAAGATTAGAAAACTCAACAGTATGCCTCCTTTCTATCCCCATGACAACCCCAGTTCCTCTCTTCAAATTCAGTCACTGAAAATCGTGTTCTTTGATTCCTATCACACACACCCTACATACATACCCACACAACACAGGCACACACACACATACACAAACACACTCACACAGTCCTTTACCTTGTTTTCATATTTAATAGCATAGACTAGAGATTTTCCCAAATAATCACAAACCATACCCTTTTTCCTGGCTGTATAGTATCACACTTTATACATGTGCCATAACTTATATAACCAGACCCCCAGGGCTAGACACATTGATTGTCTTCATTTTGTTTTTTTTATTTTAATAGCACCAGAATGAAAATACTTGTGTGTACGTGTGTGTGTGTTAGAGAGAGAAAGAGACAAAGACAGAAAGAGAATGAGAGAGACAGAGACAAAGACAGACACCCAGAGAGAGAGACAGAGCTTTCTGTGAGTATAGGGATAAATTCGTAACAGTGGGGATTTCTGGTTTACATTTTCCTTAGTGATTTGCAGAATTCCTTGTATATTAGAGATGTTAACACTTGAACTTTAATATCAGTTGCAAAATTGTTTCGTGATTTGTCCTTTTTTTTAACTTGCAAGTACATTTTTATAAATTCAAATTCATCTACTCTTCTTTCTTGTTTTCTCCATTTGATGCCACACTCACAAAAGCCTTCACCACAGAAAAATTAGATAAACTTTGACATAGATTTTTTTTCTGGTTCTAATATAGATCCATTTCTAAAGCTTAAAATATTCACCTTTCTGGTACTTACGTTTAGCCTCATTCTAAAGTAGAGATCTAACTTTTCTTTTCCCATATGCTAGCTGCTCCAAACTGTTTACTGAATAATCTATCCTTTTCTTACTGCCCTAAAATGTCATCTTTGTTACATGTGAATTATTTGTTTCTTTCTGAAATTTCTTTTCTCTTCTATTGATCCATTTATCCCTGCACCAAGAACCCATTGTTCTAATCACTCTAGTATTTTAATATCTAGTAGGTCAAGTCCTCACTCATTATTCTTATTTTTCAAAATTTCCTTGGCTCTTCGCAGGCATTTATTTTTCCAGATGAACTTTAACAACATTTTGTTAAGTTCCACCCCAAGCCCCACTGGGACTAGAATTGGATATTCATTGAATTTGTAGATGAATTAGGCGAAAGTTGACATCTGCACTACTAAATCTTCTCTTACAGAAACATTATTCTTTATGTTCATTTAAGGTTTTTTTTCTGTCCCTTGGCAAAGTTTTATAATTTTTAATAGTTCTCTAGGACATTTTGTAATTTTATACAGACATTTTATATTTCTGTCGCTATTGCAAATAATATCTTTGGCCGGGAATATATGGTTTATATGTTTTTGATTATCTTGTGTTCAATAAAAATCTACTGATTAACTTAAAATTAAGTTTCAGTTCAAATGGTTAAATATTAGCTAAAAATTAGCTAAAATTGTCTTAGTAGTTCTAATACGTTTTCAGTTGATTCTTTTAAGTTTCTCAAATAGTTATGTCAACTGTAAACAATGCTAATTTTATCTCCTCCATTCCAGTAATTATGCATCAATTTTCTTATATTTCTTTTTAGTAAAACTCAAAATAGTCTTTTACAATAGAGATCATGGTGATCATCTTGAGGCGTTCCTAATTGCGGGAAATGTGATGCTAATGAGACCAGGAAGGCAGTGGCTGATCATCTTACCGATCACACTATTTCCGTGTTCAAGGAATCCCCCCTTTTCTCCTTGTTGTCATTACCAAGATCAAATGTTAAATTTTATCAAATAACTTGTCTGCATCAAATGGGATAACCATGTGTGTTTTTCCCTGTGTCTTGGAAAGGTGAGATACTAACAGATTTCTTCATGATGATTCACTCTTGCATACAATGAATACTATGGGATCACAGTGCATCGTTCTCAAAAGTTTGGAACCTGAATTAAGGAAAATCTAGGTTCAAATCTCAGCTCTATTACTTCTTGGTTATGTGGTCATGAGCAGCTTACTTGAGATCTCCAAGCCATCAAACCCTCATCTTTAGGATGTCAGAAAATGCTAAGCAAATCTCTCATATCTAGAAGAGTCTGCGGGTTCAGCATTGTGATGCACTTATCTCCTAGCTCCCACTGTTACATGAAGTAGGCAGAGACATAAGAACTCACCTGTTCACAGAGAGAGTCCCAGCTGCTTCACTTGAGAGGTAAATTGGGGAATTACACAATTATAGCTACTACTTTTCAACTCAAGGCGAAATGAGTGAGGATCCGGCATGAGATGGGCATTGATGGGCTGAGACAGCAGAAGACACCAGCACCCCACACCCAGGGCACATCTCCTCCTGGTTCATCCACGACCCAGCAAAGAGGCCAATAGAAGGCGGATCGGGGTTTTATCAGTCAGTGCCAAAGGGAAGCAGCAACACATGTTTAAAGTCATATCCTTTTTCACTTATGACTTTCTTTGCTGGTGTTTCTCATAAAGGAGCAGCAAACGAGTGCTCGTTTAATTGTCCCAACTACATTAAAAGTATACTTTCTTTTTTTAAAAAAAGAAAAACTTGCATGTTTTAAATGTTTGCTCTGCATGGGACTTTTGAAAAATTCATTTAAATTTTGCTACACAGAAGGATATTAAAGAGTGACACTTGATATGTGAAAGATGGATTTGGAGGGACTGAAAATCCAAGGGAAGTTATAATCTTCTGCTGGAGACGCCCAGCTGAATCTGCTCACTGCCTGAAACCCCTGTTTAAAGTATGCGTGTTAGTTTCCTAGGGCGGCCATAACAAAGTACCACAAACTGGGTGGCTTAAAACAAGACATTTACTCTCTCACAGTTCTGGAAGCCAGAAGTCTGAGATCCAGGTGTTGGCAGGGTTGGTCCCTTCTGGAGGCTCAGAAAGAGAACTGGTTCCATGCCTCTTTCCTGGCTTCTGGGGGCTCTTGGTGATCCTTGGCTTGTAGACGCATCATTCCAATCTCGGCCTTCATCTTCATGGGGCATTTTTCCCTGTGTGCCTCTCTGTGTGTCTGATACCAGTCATATTGGTATTGGGCCCGCTCTGCTTCATATGATCTCATCTTAACTAATTGCATCAGAAACGACACGATTACCAAAAAAGGTCACATTCTGAGGTTCTGGGAAGGACATGAAATGTGGGGGGGACACTCTGCAACCCAGTCCAGCAGGGATGTGACCTTGATTTTTAATATGCTACTCTCAGTGCACTGAGCCCAGTAGCCTAAGCAGAGCAAACATCCGGAATTACATGCCGGTGATTAATTTCACCTGGCCCTTCCGGTCCCTGCCCAGGGCTGGGGACATCAATCTACTCAGTGCAGGGGGTATGTGGGCGTGGCTAATTGATGGGCTTTAATAGATATTCAATGACCATTTAAGTTTCCAGAAATCACAGGCAAAGTCAGCAAAGGATGGCAGATTTTGCAGAGAGAGCCATGTATCCACACTTGCCTCAGAAAGAGTTAAACTCAAAAAGCCAAGGCTACAGAGTCAGTGAAGCCACAAACACTGGGGGAACCGCACAGCTTTCAGCCCTAGCGGGACCCCTTCTGAGCACATTGCAGGCAAACGCTGGCATAGAAAGGACCCCCAAATGAGCCAGGAAGTCTTCCACTCCATCATGAAGAATTGTTCTCTGGAGTGGGTACCAGTGGGGATGTGTTTGAAACACTTACCATATGTGCCTGAGAAGGGTCTAATTTGTCCATCTTGAAATTTTGCCTTTCTTTTGAAAGGATAGTTAATTTCAAGTAATTTGTTTCACAGGTGAAGCCTTTTTCCAAGGATTTAATATATCACCCTTGGTTGCCTGAACAATTAGAAATTGTCACCAAAGAAAAATGTCGCAGTTCATGTAAATAACTGTTTACCTAAAGGAATGGGAGCCCACCAGAGTCAGCACACTCTAATGAGGCATGACAATGGGGAGAAAGCCTCGGCTCAGCTGCATCTGCTGAAGCTGATGCTGCTTATGGTAAAAATTGGCCAAAACAACTATTATTTGTTTTTTTCTTGTCAGAAATAATGTAGCTTGAAAATTTTCAACAGGCAACATGAGTCCGGACCATTTGTTACTTCTAATGGCCTAATTGTTCTCCTGGCAGATATAAAAAATCGGGGCACTGATGTCATTTACTTAAATTTCTAATTAATGCAATGGCAAAAGAGAAATAGGAGGGGCAGAAAAAGAAAGAAAGAAAAGTTGTAAAAGGCCTTTGTTCGTCTTTATGGAATCTGTCTTTGTTAACTTTCCCACTCTTTTCCCCAACAGCAGGTATCTGTGACCACCAAATACCATTTGTTTCAATAGGAAGAGGGAAAGATAGAGATCTTTCACTCAGCTCCTTGGGAAACAGGGCACTGCTTTCTTGACAACCAACCAAAAATCCCATTGAAACGAAACATGAGTTACATCGAGTTGGCATTTCCTGAAATGTTTGTACTTGAACCCATGGCTAAGTAGAAAGGACACTGGATGAACACCCACTTACTCAATCCTACACAGATCCTAACCCACAAACCTGCAATTAGGTTACTAATGTTAAGCCTTGGGCATACCATGAACCACCTGATATTTGAAAATCCCTGGAATCGTGCATAGTTGTAAAACAACCCTCTGATTGTTGAAGTCTCAATGTTCTCTCTGTTGGACCCCTGATGATATTTCCCCCATGGTTCAAAATAATTCCTCCTCTAACAGAGGTAAAGACACATTCTAGAAATATAATTATGGCTGATGTTCATGAAGCTGAGATAATACAAAACGACGTTTCCCATTCTGTGTTTCTTAGAACGATAATTCCAGGAGATGCTTGGTTGAAAAAAAAAATCAAATAATTTGGGAAAATATACTCTTTCCTTCTTAGACACAATGCCCACTAGAAGACTGAAGATTCTGAGAATTCTACAGGAAAAAAACCTCTCTCAAGGTATTTAACTTATCATTTTCCAAGTGTATTTGACTTTATAGTTCTAATTTTACAGGAAAAAAGTCCTATCCTGCAGGAAAAAAAAAAAAAAAAAGATCTGTGGCATCTAACCCTGCTATTGAGGTCCCTATTTGTTTTCGAAGCAATCCAGTCCAGTGTTAACACCAATACCTGGGTTAAGAGAGACAAAGCACATGAAACACCTAGTACAGAGGCTAGACCATAGTAAGTGTCTGATCAATGTTAGCTGCTTAGTGCAAGAGGAAGTGGGAGAAATTCTTCATATCGAAGTAAACAAACGCCTCTGAGACTTTCCCGCACGGTTTATAGAATCAGCACCCTTGACTCTAGAATCGCGAGACAATGAATTCTTATTATTTTAAGCCACCAACTTGGGGCATTTGTAACGGCAGCCCCAGGAAGCTGATGCAAGCTTGATGATACAGACAAGTATCTGAGAACAGCCATCACGTCCCCTCCTTCAAATCACCTCTCCTCCAAAAAACACACTCCGGATTCCCATAAGAGCCCCTTATATGGCAAAGCTTCCCGAGCTTTCAAAAGTAGTCAATATCGTCTGTGGACTTTCCAGGTGTAAAGGGCGTACTTTCTCAAATGTGGCTTCTCACGCCGAACAGAGCACTTGCGTATGGTGGAGCCAACACAGTGAACAGCGGTTTTTACTCTCTAGATGCAAATATTTCATTAGCTTACAGCTGGTGTATTTCGAATTGTGACCAATCAGATTCTCAAAATAGCCTTAACGAGAAGCACTGTGACGTCACGTAGGCTTCATTCCATCCGCTCTTTCTCTCTTCTCATTCTCCAGCTGACGGCATGCATTTCCATGATTTTAAATACTACCTGTGTGCAATGACTTCCACATTATGCCTCCAGTCTGTACCGATCTTTCATTTGTGATATCTCGAGTTAAATTCTACGTGTACAGAATGGACCTCTCGAGTCTCCTGCCATCTAACCCCAGCTTTCCCCACATAGGGGGGTCACTGTATCCATCCAGGTTCTCACTCTGAAAACTGAGGAGCCTTCTTAGATAGCTTCCTGGCACCCAGTGGCTCAGATCCAGCTCACCAGGGCAAGCTGTAGGTTCTCCCACTAGCACACATCTTGAGTGGACCCGGGTCTCCTCACGTCCATAGCCGCACGCTAGTCTCGGCCACGGTCAGCTCTCTCCTGAACTACCGGGGCCTCCCACCTGCTCTCCCTACCTGGCTCCCGACTCCCACCCCTCCATTCTCCAGAGAGCAGGCAGAAGATGCAAAATGTAAGAGTGAGCAGGCTGTTCTCCCCTCACCTAAAACCCTTCCGAGGAATCCCAGGAAAGTTACAATAAAACCCCAACTCCTGAGAGTAGCCTTGGTGACCCTGCACCGTTCATCCCCTTCTCTCTTCCCTGGTCCCTCCTCAACCACTAACTCCACTGGCTTCTTCCGGCCTTAGAGCCATCACTCCAACTGTCCCTTCCACCTTGAAAACTCCTCTCCCTTCCCTCCTCCAGGCTAAAGGCTCATGCTTTGGTCTCATTGTTCCTATCCTTGCGATTACATATACCTCATGGTCCTCTTATACAGAAATCAGAGTATTTCCTTTAAACCATCACTTTTAAGATTCTTGATACATGTTGACAAACTGCTCTCCAAAAAAGGAGAAATCATTTCATGTTCTGGACGGTAAGGTAGAAATCTACCCTATCATCGTGCCCCTGTCAGTTTCCTGGAACTGCCATAACGAAGTACCACAAACTGGGAGACCGAGACCAACACTGATAGGCTGTTTCACAGATCCAGAGGCTATAAGTCTGAAATCAAAGTGTTGGCAGAGCTATGTAGTCTCTGACAGCTCTAGGAGAGGATTCTTCCTTGCCTCTTCCAGCTGCTGGTGTTTGCTGGCAATCCTCAGTTCTCTTTGGCTTGTAGCTGCATCACTCCTGTTATACGGCCGTCTTCTCCACGTGTGTTTTCACATCATCTTCCCTCTGTGCATTTCTGGTCTCTGTGTCCAAATTTCTCTTTTCATACATTGGATTAGAACCCTCCCTAACGACCTCATTTTAACTTGACTACTTCCGTAAAGGCCCTATTTCCAGATAAGGTCGAATTCTGAAATACTGGGGTTGGAACTTCACACTTCTTTTTTGGTTTGGTTTGGTTTGGTTTTTTGGCTTTGTTTTAGTTTTGTTTCCACATAATTCAACCCGAAACAATGCTTGGCCATCCCCCTGTACTATCACACTTACAAAATATTATCAAGCGGGTCATTTCTCGTTGCCATAATTGTCATGTGTGTATTCAGTGGCGAATTAGTACACTTGTTCATGTGACTTCATCATTTGAACCTCTTTAGTGAATTTCCAGTTTATGTCTTCACCACATTCAGTCCTGACAGGAATTCTTCCAAGCATTTTATTCACCTCTTCCCCACCCCACCTGCTCACCTGCCCACCAGAGGAGTTTTGATGCCCAAAGGACATAAGGAATGACAAAGCCCTGCATTTGTTCCTTTGGCCACACGTTAGAAGCATGAAAGTGGGTTGCTTGCTTCTCAGTAGGAAGAGTGGATCTGTTGTCACATAAGATTGGCAATAGCTAAAATTTAATTACTGAACCCCCAGTGAAAATCCTCGAAAAGGAGATGTCTCATTTGTTGAAAAATACCCCAACCCCTTCTTCTGTGTGACTTACTTCTACCTATAATAGCCTCAATCATTGCAGACTACCCTAGCAGTGCCTATTTTTAAAAGCCTTTTTTATTAATTTCCACTAAACATTCCAAAGGCTGCTATTATTATGTGAAGTGTGAATTTTTAAAAAATCATTGAACTGTATTATATTAAAGTCATAAAACTGATTTTCTAGTCCAAACCCCTCCAATTTACCAATGAGGAAAGTGGGATTTAGGGAGTTAAGCCTAAGATTACATGGACAATTAGAGGAATCAAGCCAGGTCTAGAAGACCAATTGCCCAGTGTTCAGCTAAGGTTTTTCCCGACCCCTATTGACCTTAAGAAAAGTGGTTGTGGTCCTCGTCCAAGAGGACAGAGATTCCTCTGATGTCTGTGACTCTGTGCTCACGCTGTGCCTTGTTCTCTGCTCACAATCCGCAGATGATGCACAGGGCAACCCTCTGTTGTAGGCGTTACTTCACCTTTTACAGTGAGACCTGGACACCTGGGGCTCATGTGCTGTTGCCAAGTTCATGGAAACACAAGTTCCATGGCCAGGATGTGGTCCAGCTTTCTCAGATGAGAAACGATTCCCACTGAAATCCTGACTTCCTCCGAGACATTTCGGTCACACCGGGCTTTACTGGTATCAGAAAGTTCCCCGGAATGGAAGGGTTATTAAACTAGATATTGAAAAACAACGTGAGAAATTCTGAAAGCTTCATCCTGAAGCACCACCCTCTGTTTCCTTTCTGCTAAACACAGCATTCTTTTTTTTCCCCCTTTAAACTAAGAAACTTGCATTTCTGCACCTCAAACATATGGTTTAATTTCAGGGACCATCTATAACATGTTTTTAAAGAAGGTGATTTCTCTCTTGCATAGATAGGTAACAACCCCTATTTAAGGTGAATCAAACTGTACCTGGGCAGAGGTATCAATGTTTTTACTTTCATTATTATACATGCAGCCTTATTGATTCCCTTCATAGTTTTACTATTAATAATTAAGTCATGAGCCTTATTCCTTAATCCCACTTTATCCTCACTGCTCATCCTAATCATTCTTTACATTAAAAGATTAGTGCTCAGGGTACAACTGGACAAATAATAATCCACCTTGGAAAAGATACTTTTCCAAAAAGGGAACAAGAGTAATTTGCCCATATAAGCAGGCTTAGCAAAGAGGGCAATGGACTTGAAGATCCTTTAAAAGTGTCCTTGCATAGCAAGTCCCCCTCAGTGGAGAGTGAGCAGGCTTCCCCAATGGGCAGTGTCTCGTTACATTTTACATAAGGATGATCCTGGGTTTTCCTGCTGCAGGTAAGTGACTCTATCAACCTGGATTATTGTGACCTTCCTTCTGTGGGAACAATTAAACATCCTATCATGTGGTTCCTAGTCTTCAGCAACCTCAAAGTCTGATGAGAAATGGGACACACCAGACCCCTGAGATCTCTGTTGGCCACTGGACAATAGTGAACCCGTACTCTCCACATTGAGGCAGTTGAGAACTTTGAAGCTCTATTCCAGCCGTCTCTGGTGTATGTTTTCCATTAGGGAGGGTGGTCTGTTTCACTCCACAGCTGAGCAGCTTCAGGAAGGAAAAAAAAAAAAAAAGCCTTCTCTGTTGGAGAGAAATTACTTTAACCACTGAAGGGGAACATCATTCATCCAGGTAAATCTTAGAGTCAAAACCATAGCCCCTCATTCCTGACAGATTCCAAGCCATCCAGAGATGCAGCAGAATAAACACTGATGCCCACAGCCCTGGAGAGATTATCCATCTGAACAAGCGGTAAGACTTCTGTTCCTTCTTCTTGCTCAGATGCCATCAACACCAAACACACAGGCACTGCTGTTGCACATTGCCTCCGATCTGCAGGACCATCTACTTAACATAAGGAAGTGTGGTGACTGCTGCTGTGTGGAGCGTGGACGAGATCATCTGTGCCCTCAGGACTGAATGGCAGAATAGGGGACTGTCACCTGAGGAAAGCTCATGGCCTTGGGGCACAGCAGAGCTGGAGGTGACCTCTTGCTCTGCCACTCCCAGTCTAAGCAGCCTCAACCACTTACCTAACCTCTTAGGGTCTCAGTGTCCTCAATGGAAGAATAGGAATAAAAATACCCATCCTTCAAAGGCTGAAACCATTAAATGAGGTAACAGATACAGATGTGGATATTCCTCTAATTACACAGCCACCATGTTTACTATTAAAACGAGACTCTGTTGCCAAGAGTAAACCAAGCTAAAAGAAATTTGCTCTGCCGGATTGTCATTCACTGTTATTTTAATCAATCCGTTTAAATATTGAGACTTCTAAACAAAATCATTTAAAGGAAAAATATTGTAAGAGTAAACTTAAGTAGCTTGTGATCTATTTTTAAATCTACTGCTTCCTAGTTGAGGACTCTGGTTAAAGATTTTACCAACTCTGTTTTCTATTCCCCATCTACGAAATAGAGACTATTAGTTATAATAAGGCTAAAAAAAACAACTCAAAAACACCAGAACACACTGTTACCCAATAAGAGAATTCATAGTATATAATGGGTGTGCAAGAAAGTATTTTGTTGCAATAATGAAAGTTAGATGAAAATACAGAAACACCTGTCTCCAATGTGTTACCAAAAAAATATTTCTGAATCTGTTTGTCAATAAAAAGAGTGAAATAACTCTAGTAATAACACTTTTTAATATATTTTTCATTCTTTCAGTGTTCAAAGAAGTATCAAGTACCCAACATGTGCCTGTGTATTTAGAACATGAGAACACTGTGAAAATAGAGCTCAGGATTTGGGATCTGGTGGGGAAGACAGACATCAAAAAAAAAAATTTTTTTTTTTAATAACAATCTGTCTGTGCCATAAGAGAAACATAGAAGATGTGTGGGGAGCACCTGAAAAAGAAAACATACATCCACATAGTTCTGCTGAGATCAAGAAAGACTTTATGGAAGAGCCAAAGCTTAAGTTGAGATCTGTAGGGAAAAAAAAACTAGGAACTCATGGGCAAGGAGATGAGCATTACAGGTGTAATGGGTGTCATGTGCAAAAGTGTGGGGTTGGGAGAGCACATAGCACATCTGATACCAAGGGGATGGAGTGAGAGGACCAGACAGGGAGGAGTAAGGAGAGGCAGGGGCCACAACAGGAAATCCAGTATAAACCATGTGAAAGAGGTGCAGTCACCTTTAGGGAAAGGAAACTGTGATTAAGCAGAATGGTAATGTCAGCCATAGGAGAATATGACTGGAAGGGATGAAATAGAAGTAATTAAACCAGTTGGGAGGCTACTTAGCAGTTTGACCAAGAAGCTATGTGGAGTGAAGAAGAGACAAAAGCTTGGGATGAGATTTTCAGCTCGGTAACTGGGTTCAAGAGATCATTTACCAACAGCAAAGGTCTCAGAGGAGGATGTCAGGTTTGTCAGGGATGGAAGGAGAATTTATAGATTAAGTGTTGGTCATATGGACTTTTGATTGCCTAGGGGACACACTAATAGAGAAATCCACAAGGCAGTTGGACATATGTGTCTAGAGCTTATATCAATATAAAAGGCATTAATGGGAGAGCAGATTTATGGGAATATATAAAATTACCCAAGGATAACTTGGAAATAAGAAGAGAGGTCCAAAGCAGGATCTTGAGAAACGACCAATATTTAGGATCAGCTGTATGAAGAAAAATTCACAAAGAAGCCTGCGGAATGCATAGAATGTGAGTAAAATTTTAGCAAGAGTGGTCTGAAAGCGTACAGTACATTCAGATCCCTGCATGGTTAGAAAGGCAATGGAGAAAAGGGTTTAAAGGAAGAAGTTGGCTGAAGAAAATATAAGACTGAAGAAATATATATAGTGTGAGGAAGTTCTTTCTAAGTATACTAATGAAGGTGGAAAATTTTAAAAGACAGACAAAAAAAATTAAGATGTTAGATTTATACCCTAATATATAAACAATTATACAAAATGTAAGTGGATAAAATCTTATGATTAAAAGAAAAGGACTGTCAGAGTGGATAAAAACAAAAAAATCCAATACTACGCTACATCAAGAAATACATCCTAAATATTAGAACGCAGAAAGTTTAAAGTGATAGGGTAGAAAATCATCATATATTATACAAACTCTAACCAAAAGAAAGCTTGTATGTATATACTGATACAGGAAAAAACTAGATTTCAAAACAGGGAAATCCTTTTATCTCTTTGTCCAGACTTAAAGAGGTGTGTATCATAACTTTAAAAAAATCAATTCACCAGAAAGAAATAGCAGTCATAAACATGTATGCACCTAAGAATTTAGCTTCAAAATCCATAAAACAAAAATTGACAGAAAAAGGAGAAATAGACAAATCTATAATCACAGTAGTAAATGTTAGCACACCAGATAAGTAATTGAGAAAGTGAGCAAAACCAGTAAGGATGTAGAAGGTTTAAACATGACTAACACATTGACCTAATTGGCATATACAGAACATTGTACCCAACTATGTAAGAATAAACATTATTTTCAAGTGCAGGTGGAGCATTTACAAAAATAGACCACATGCCAGATCACTGAGCAAATCTCTATAGACTTCAAAGGAATAAGATCATTCAGAGTATGTTCTCCAGCCATAGTGTACTTAAGTTAGAAAACAATAATAAAAAAAACCTTAAAAAATTTCCAACTGCTTAGAAATAAAGCCATATACTAATAAATAACCATCTAAATATCAATATAAATTTACATTTATTTTGAGCTGAAGATAAAAAATAAATAATAAAGCATATTAAAACATATATGATGTAGCTAAAGCAGTGCCTAGAGGAAAATACATCAGCCTGAATTTATATATTAGAAAAGAAAGAAGAAAGGCTGAAAATCAAACACTAAGCATCCATCTCAAGAAGATAAAAGCAGTAAATTAAGTCTAAGGGAAGTAGAAGAAAGGAAATAATAAAGATGAGTGAAGAAATCAATGAAATGTAAAGCAGCCATGCAATAGATAAAATTCATTTGAAATTTTGAGAAAAAATTAAAATTATGATCCCTTAGAAGTTTTGATCAAATAAAGAGAAAGAAAATGTGAATTATCCAGTATCAGGATTGCAGAAGGGGACATCACAAATTCTACAGACATTGAAAACATAAGAAGGCATCATGAACACCTTTATGCCAGTGATTTGAAAGAAAAGATAGATTGGACAGATTCTTTTCAAAATACAACCTATCAAACTGACACAAGAAGAAATAGAAAATCAGAAGAGTCCTATATCAAATAACCAAATTTGAAATCTTCATTACAAACCTTCCCACAAAAATAAGTCAAGACTGAGAAAACTTTACTGTTGAATTCTTCCAAACATTTAGAAAAGAAATAACATCAATTTCACACAAACTCTCTTAGAGAACAGAAAGAAAGTGCTTTCCAATTTGTTTTTGAAGCTATCAAACACCAAATGTAACTTGTAAAATATATGTATAGTGTTCTCTGTGTCTCTATGTCTCTGTGTCTGTCTCTGTGTCTCCATGTCTCTGTCTCTATCTCTATGTCTCTCTCTTTCTCTCTCTATATATATAGAAGAAAGAAAATTCTGAAAAAAGATATGTATGTAAAAAGACAACTATTGTTATTTCACGTAGTTTATAGTTTCTTTTTTCATTGTTTCAGAATTTTCAATTTCTTTGAAGTAAGCATGCATGTGTTACTTTTATGTTGAATATTATAGCTGTTTCATTTTGAAAAAAATCAAATAAATGTTAAGGCATGTTAAATTCTTGACAGAAGTCAGAGAAAATGCCTCAAGAGTTCCCCTTAGATTGGCAATTTTGGTTAGACAGTGTAAATTAAATTCAGTAAATTATAGTGAATTTGGGGCTGAAAAGTGAAGAAGTGGAGACAGTAAATAAAAACATAAATTTCCAAAAAGCTTAATTATGAAGAAAAAGAGAATGAGAAAAGTGCTACCCAATGGGGAGTAGCCCAATGAGAGAGAAAATTTTAATATGGGAGAGATCTGAACTTGTATAGAGTCCCAAGGAAAAGAGAGGAAATAGAAAAACAAGAACAAAGAAAATGATAATCATGGATTAAGACTGTGGGACAGATGAGGAGAAATGCCATGAAATATGTTGCTGTCAGTTTTTCCTCAACTCTGCTTCCCCTCTGTGTCCCTGGAATTCCTGTCACCCCAGCTTTCTTTCTGGACTCCCTCCCCCCACCTAGGAGCTCATTCAAAGCACATCCCTGGAGCCTATGGCGTCAGCCTCCAGCTGGCGCCTGCTGCTGATACACTGGGGGACTAACTAGGAGGGAAGCAAATTCTTTGCCATAACCCCTACTTCTGGGTCTTGAGTTCATCTCGTCCTTGGAGACCCCTCTTGGAAGCTCTCCCTGCAAACCATTATGGCACTTCCTTCCATGCTGGGTCTGGGGCATCGAGAAGCCTGGGCTGCCTCTCTGAAGGTTGCTCTCCTCCCCTTGGCTCTTAACCACCAATGTCTTTCTGAGCATCATTAATGACCAGAGAGTCGAACCTCTGCTTGTTGTGGCTGACTTCCTTCTGCAATGTTCAAGATTGCTCAATATTCATAATATCCACCTACTGAAAAGAAGGGAATAATTGACTCAAGGGGTAAGATCTGCCACAAAAAATGGGGCGGTAGTGGGGGGGGGACAGGAGACTAAAAGTAATATTTGAATCTCTTGAGTCTATAGAGACAACAAGAACCTAATTGGAATAAAGAAGGAAAATGAACTCTTGGGACCCCAGTTAATTTTTGAGAACAGTTGGCAAATTATAAAGTTCTCAAATTGTTTTCCAAAGATGATGGGATTGTTCTTGGCATTGATCTGGAATCCCACCTCCTTCTCCTTCACACCAGAGAAGTCCTTGCCCCCAAATCCACTGCTTCCCCAAAATTATGGTAACCTATTTAATCCTCTCCCCCTCAAAATGCAAGGTTAGACCACTGGACAAGTAGCTAGAGAAATTTTTGGCAATGGAAGGGAAAAAATTTTTTTTAATTTGAGCAACAGATGGGCAATTGTATATTTCATTGTGGTTGGCAGCTTGCCTTTTCTTAAAAAGGCTTTCGTGAGCCTGCCAATGGGGGCCTCAGGTGCTCCCGGCTGGTTCTCACTAACCAGGGTGGGCAAGGATCCAAAGCATCCTTGCTGCCATGCCCTCCTGGCATCTTCAGGTTTGCTGCAGCCCGAGGACCCTGACTGGCTCTCAGCCAGGGTGACTGGTTTGTGCAGTGAATCAAAGTCACTGACCATTTCTGGAAACAGAGATGGTGTCTGCAGCCTCCACTGAACCCCAGCAGGTCAGCGCTGTCTCTCAAGGAAGGTGCAGCCCATATTTTCCAGGAATCCCATGATCCCATCTGTGTTCAGGTTTGGAGGCAGTCAAGGCAAACCCAAGGGCCTGTTCTCCACAAATGTGTCCATGCACACAACATACACGCTTCCAACCATTTAGGAAGCTGGAGGTCGTGAGGTTGGGAGGCCGTGAGCTAGCGACTTTAAAAGCACAAGGACCACTAGACCTAAAAGCTACCTTGAACATCATGGAGCACACCTGTTCACTTAAAGGGTGAAGAAATGGAGATCTCAAATCACAGGCAGAGTCTGTAGTGCAGCAGGGTTCAGTCCCTGGGCCCATGAGCAAACACTCCCAACCTTACAACAGGGGAACCCAGGGTATCTTTTTACCTCTCTCCGCAGACAGGATGAGTGTACCCATAGCATCCTGGTGACACCATCGCTGTGCTGCCAGGAGCCATGTTGCCGTGTCTGTGTAGTGATTTGTCTCCACCAGCAGCCTGGGAGCATCGGAGGACGGATTGGATCTTGCCAGGTTTTGCGTCCCAGAGTCTAGCATCGAATAGCACTCAATAAAAATTCACTGGGACATTCCAACAGTGTGCTGGCATCGATGTTTCTCTCCACACTGACATGAAATGCAAAAAAGGATGCTTACAAAAGGTGATCAGAGAATTCCAGGAAATGCTGCTCTCAGAAACTTATGCTAAACCTTTCAGATTTCAGAAAGAATCCCCCCTGGCTGAAATCGGTCACTCTGTCTGCTCACTGTTGATGACACACAGACAAAAAATGCACAGCCCAAGCTGGAGTTGGAGCCAGAGAGACGGAAGTCTGTTCCAGCTGCCACGCCCTCAGTCGCCAACAGGGAAGGCGCGTGGGCAGCCCTGGCGTGCAGGGGTCCTTTTTGTTCTGCCAAAGTCACAGCTAATCCGTCCCACTCAGAAGCCACTGCCGCACCACTGTCTCCTCTTTTGGGTTCCCTTGGGAACCAAAATAACAAGTGGGCTCCCAGAATGAGAACATAGCATGTGTTTAACACGGGGCATGCCGGAGCCCTGGATTCACACCTCCTGACCCCGGTTTGAGGAAGACACGCCAGTGATCTGCATGACTCCTGTTGCTAGTGGTCTTTTGCTCATCAGCTATTTAATATTCCCTTCTGCGCCTCCAAATCCCTATAACCTCTGCCACCACCCGAAGCCTGATTCATCTTTCCTCGAGGTAACGCTGACTTTCAGCGCCAAGCAGTTCAAGTTACCAGGGGGGTGACAGGAGGAGGGAACCGTGCGCAGCTCCCAGATCAAGCATCGGCACACAGATCAGCCGTCCCCACATCCACTTTGATAGCTCTTCTTGTGCAGCTGTTATCAGTTATCACTTCAGCACGTAACGTGAAGAGGCACTCTGTGAAACGGCACGTCAAGCAGACCATGACCCGCAAGTGTTCACTTCCAGTCACTCATCCACTTGCTAGGAGAGCACAGAGCCACTTCCTAACGCTCCCCTTCTTTGAATTCCCTTTCCTTGCTGCCTTGGGAAAATGCAAATTTAACAATCCAGGACGCAGTAGAAAACGCATTCTTGAAAGAAATTATCTTTTAAAAAATCAAGGGAAGGATAAACATGCCATTCAAGGTAGTTACGCAGCAGGAGACAGGAAGCAAGAGGCGGGGATACCGTTCAAGGTATCATCATCCAAACTGGGCACTCGGGGTGTCAAAAGGACAGTATTAGTAGATATGCCTGGACCACGGGGAAACCAGGACAGCCATGTTAAGGATGGGAGAGGGACACAGGGGCCAAGCCACTGTCACTGGTCCAGAGCTCCAGGTCTCCAGTTGGTGGTGGGTTTATGAGTGTTCATTGTTATTAATATATACATACATAAAACAGGGCCACACACGGTCAGATGTGGGAGAGTGGCATAAACCAAGGACCATTACTGAACAAATTCTGTGCACCAGAGGTCCATTTACAAAATCAGCACTCTCACTAAAGAACCCAGCTTAAGACAGGGCATGTGATCGGACACTTGTAAATCATCACTGTTTGCTCTTTATTATATGATGTTCATTCCTCTCTCTCTCTCTCTCCCTCCCTCTCTCCTGCTCTCTCATACCCTACTTACAGGCATTTAAACACATAATAGGTCCTTCAGGTCAACTGTCAATTCAGAGCCCAGACACTCAACCCCCAAACCACATCCTGTCTTGAGCACATCCACTTTCTATTTTCTTTCCATTGACTCTAAAACCAAACAAGAGCTCTTGGCGGTGAGTGGGTTTCTTTGTTAAGCATAAGAAAAGGCACGCACCTATGTTTCTTTTTCTGGGAAGGACCGTCTTCATGTATATCTTTATTACTATATTCATTTACTCATTCATCTGCCCAACCAACCACTTATTACACACAATT
Organism: Balaenoptera musculus; assembly: GCF_009873245.2. Lineage (NCBI taxonomy): Eukaryota > Metazoa > Chordata > Mammalia > Artiodactyla > Balaenopteridae > Balaenoptera > Balaenoptera musculus. The sequence goes on along the minus strand of NC_045800.1, from coordinate 3,478,134 downwards.
TGCTGGGCGCGGCGCCAGACGCTGGGAGCAATACGGTAGTAATTCTCATCACCTGATCCCTACCTCCCAAGAAATTATCTAGAAGGTGGTTTATAAGCCCAAAATGAGCTCTCCAGGTAATAGCATTGTAGATAATTGGTAAGGGAAGCAGTTGCAGGAGCTGGAGAGACCATCACGAACCAGGTGTTTAAAGAGTGTAACTTTCAACTGTAGATGCACATGAAGAGCTCTGTGACCCAACCCACTTGACAGATAACTACAGTCATCTGGTGAATCAAATGTTCTATTTTTGCCTTAATCTACAACTAAAATTCAAAATTTTAAAGGAAATGTTTTATTTCACACTCAGATACTGATTTTCAGATATTCCAAGACAAGACTCAGATAATCAGAGAATTTGGAAGAGATCTGAAAAATGGTGAGAAGTGGGGGGGAGTGGTTGGCTTCATTGTGGAGAGTCAGGATGGCAGACATGCCCACCTCACACCCTGCCCTGTCCCGACTGCTGCAGACTCGATACCAACAGCCCATTGGGCATCTCCACTTAGCTGTCCAATAAGCATTTTACACTTAACACACTCAAAACTAAGCTTCCTATCCCCCTCCCCAGCCCATCCCTCCAGCACTTTCTTCATCTCAGCAAGTGGTAACTACCCTTCCAGCCACCAACCATGGTTCACTCTTTTCTCCTGACTCTTCCCCTCGTATTCCATGTCCAATCCACACAAGCACACGCACGCATACGCACACACATGCAATCCAGTTGTGTTGACTTCCACAACAGACCCATAGGCCGCTCCCTTCTTACATTTCCACGCTGACCACCTCCGTGCAAAGCACGGTCATCTCACCTTGCTTAGCGAAGTGCTCTGAACACAGCCGGCTCTCAGCGCATGTCACTGTTCTGACCCCAGCTGCTCTTGCCTCACTGGAAACAAGACCAAAGTTCTGAGCGATGTCCCCAAGCCCCAGACAATCAGGCCCTCCCTTTACCTCCTGACTTCATTCCTTTCCTGTTCAGCCTTGCTCGTCCCACCGGGCTCCCTCCTCAGCACCTCTGGTCTGGCTACTGTCACATCTCTGAAAGATGTCTGCCAGGCTCCATCACTTCCCTCCTGTGGCCTCATGATCTTTACTTTGTCCGCTAGCGTATCCCCAGCACCAAGGCCAGGGCCTGGTCCATCGCCAGCACTCTGTACTATTTGTCGAACAAACGAAATGAATGAAAGTGTGTTCTCTAGACTGCTTGGTCCCAAGGACCTGTGTCAAAGCTGCTAAAGACACCGTGTATGCACACCAAGGTGATATTTCTGGAGGTTTTGATGTAAATCTGGGGTGTGGCTCCTTGGAGCAAAAGATTCCCTTTGTCATCTCACGAGAAGAAACTGATTCGCACCCCTCCGCACTTGTGTCCTAAGCAACCATCCCATCAGAATAACTTGACCACAGGGGCTTATCCACAGACCAAGCAGGCGTCTACTGTGGGACCCAGAATTTCTGTAAGAGCCAATGTGAGTTTCTCTGCATCCAGGGAGTTGTACTGTATCCATTGATATTCACTTAAAGTGAGGAAATGTATATTCTGCTCTAGAAAAAAAAAGAAGAAGAAGAAGGAAGTCTCACTTACATGACCTCAGGGCCTGAATCAAAGTCCCACATTAGAGAAGCCTATTCAGTAGCGTGTCAGTACCCAGGGCCAGTCACATCAGCGAGTCACCACCACGAAATGTTGCTGGAGAAGCACTGGCTTCATCCTTCCCTGGGAAAGGACTATCCTGGCTCCACGCTTGCCCCCAGCATCCATGCCTCCACTGCAAACTTCCACCAACCCCCAAACCAATGGGGATCCATGGCAAATGCTTCTGCTGACGTTCCTCTTGCCCTGGAATCATCTAGGTCTTTGTAGGGACTCGGCATTCTAGGATTTCGGGGAGAAAGCCATATTTCAATGATGTCCTCATCACGACCTCCACAGAGGACAGAGAAAGTGCCTTTCCATAGGTTAATTTTCCAAGTTAGTGATCAGAGAGAAGGGTAAACTGAGATCGGCCATTGATACCTTCTTGGACTTCATCAGTCAAATGGCAGACTGAAAACAAAGATGCTTTCCTATAGTCCCTCGGTAAGGCGGATGATATGCCTTTGGAAAGTCAAGCCATGTCTGCAGCAACCCCCCTTGACTTGTCTGAGGGTCATGGTCAGGGAATCCAGCCCGCCCTCCTATCTGCTCCCCCCGCCCACATCCCCTTCAGGACCTGAGCTCCCTGCTGGTCACTCCTTCCGCACTCCTGACGCCAGCCCAGACTGCCACTCCGATGTGGTGGGTCATCTTGGTTTTACAATCAAAGCTGCATGTGCTCTGGCCAGTCCGTCTCCTGCAGCTCATTTCTGCAGAGGATGCTCTTGCAAGCAAAGATAGATGCGGATTCAGTCCTGCTGTGTGTCTAACACGATGTCGCTACTAAATAAATCAATGACTCTATGAAAGGACATATTGGGACTCCCACAGGTCAATATGATGCCCTGAATCCTGCTTTTATTCCCACACCGGGTCCCCTTTGGAATGTCCAGTCCACGCTCTTGACCCAACGTTCACGAGGCAGGAGCTGCTGCGGCTGCAGCCTGCAGTGAGGGTCCCCGTGGAGGGTGCCTGGGGAAAGACCCCCCCCCTTCCTCACCTGAGAACTGGCCTCCAGGTAACAGGCCAGCCAAGGAAGAGAGAACAGACCAGATAACGAAGCAACTGAGCAAACCACAGCGAAAAGAGCCGCTGCCACCAAGGTCACTTCCTTCGGCCACGCCTGGGTTGCCAGACACGCCCCTTTGCAGGCTCCTCCAAAGGACCCCTGAGCCCTCCGAAGCCACAGAAGGGGAGTGGTCCCCACTGTGGGTGACACTACCTCCCTATCAGGGAACGGTTTGTAGCAAACCATCCACAATGTGAAAATGTATTTAATGCAATTAATAATTGAAGAAGTGAGCGTGTGTGCTCTTGGAGAGTTAAATGCTTGTCAGAGTGATCGATGCACGCTTCGCCACCGACACATTCTGTATGAAGAACAGAGGGATTTTGCAAACTTGCGTCGACCTTGGGCTGTGATATATATTAGGAGGCAGATTGCAAAGGCAGGTCTCCTTAAGGAGGAACAGTGTGTCAGCTCCCAATTTACAGCCCTTTCCCCAATTAAAGGGCTGTAAAAACATTAAAATTAATGCAGTCTTAACTCCTAGAGCAGGCCCTACTTTCTTAATTAGTGCATAATTATTCCGTTTTTGATATCCTGGAAAATTATCACATGGAAATTATTTTAGGCAGAGTAACAATAGCAAAAACTCCCTCCCCCACTCTATTAACATGTGGACATAATTAACACTTTATTACAGTGAAAATACTATTACTGCTAATGTTTAATGACTTTTGCCATTGCATCCTAAGCAGGAAATTCGGAATGCGACGGAGTGATGGTTTCCTTTAAATATATTACAAATGACTTGCAAAGATTATGATGGCTTGAACCAGCTGCATTAAAAATCAGGAGGCCATAGACACTCAGTTGCTAAAAGCTTAGTGGGCAGAGAAACGTAATTTGGTGTGAACTCCCAGGGAGACGGCACAGAATAATCATTTGGGCATGGCCGGGACCCACAGCCCCACACAGTCTCAGCCGTGGCCTGCTGTTAACAAAACAGGGTGCCCTCTCCTCTGTTAATGGATACTTCTAAATGGATAGTTAAACATTTGGCAGTTCAAGACACCGGGCAAGAATTGAAATTAAATTTCTCCAGGTGAATACACTAGAAATGACAGAAGAACGTACTATTTTTATAACTGGGATGTGTTAGGAGTGTCTTGAGTGGGGCAAAAATTATCATAGCTCTTGAGTAAATAGCTAAAGATACCAGATGCCTACTTTCGATGAGCAATCTACACGTGCTACCTCTACGAGAAATCTCAACGGAAGAACATTTGGTTTGCGTTTATGCCATGGATCCCCGTCCACAGAGGACTAAAGCAAAAGAGCTTCCTTAGTTAGTGCTACTTTCAAAATTGTGCTGAGAGACATCTCGTGGATAAACCACTGTTCATCGCTGTGTTCCGCCAAGAACATGGAAGTGTTAGCTTCTTTTTTTTAATTCTATTTTTTAAATTTGATTGATTGATTGCTAAACTGTGCTGAAACTTCTATGCAAGATGTATTGCAGGACACAGTAGCACAAAGCACGGCCAACAAATATAAGATGAATGTGGAGGAAGAAGATGCAGGTGACTCGGCTAAGTTGCTTGAAATTTCCTCTGTATCAAGTGCCAGGTTCAGCACTGAGTGTGCCCCCGTGCAGTAATTACAATGCAGTGAAGTCTGCACTTCTCTAATATGTTTAAATTATACTTGAACAGTGCTGAAAACTTTCCATCAGCCATTTCTTCTGGTTTTTTGTCCTGAGTCTTTGATTCCTTTGTTTCCATTCCTTCTGGGGTATTAGTTAGCTCTCTTAGAAGGAAAGTGTTCTGAAAACACATCTCAGGCAGAGCAGGGGGCACCACCTCCATCTCCTTCCTGAAGTGGAAAGAAGGACCACTTATATGGGTCAGAAAACCTCCAAGTGGTTTCAAACCCGTGCATTCACCCTGAATCCTGAGAGGAGCTTGGACCCCCAAGCTAAACTCAAGGAGTCAAAGGAAACAGAACTCACTTCATCAGAGGCCACCCCCGTCAGGAACAGGGATCCTGGGAACAAGGGGTTCTTCCTCCGTGAGAGGCCTGTTAGCTCGGGGCAAGGGCAGCAGGAGTGGGAGGGACTTGGGACTCACCTGCTTAAACCAACCCCCTCCTCTTCAAAGCCGGAGGCCAACCAGTCAGCCTAGGAGACATCACCGCCTCTGAGCAAATGAATTCTCTTTTCCACAGGCCAGAAGGTGTGTGGCCTGGGACAGCTTACTTGCCTCTCAGAAACCCATTTCCTTTGGAGTAAAGGGAGATACTGCTAGCCCCTGCCTTACAGGGCTGTTGTAAGATTAAACAATTCATACACTAAAAGCATGTAGAACAGTCATGGCCTATAGTAAGAGCTACATCCACATTTGCTGCTCTTATTATTATTACTATGATTATATCAATGACACTGGGAGCTCTCAATACTCTACAAGAATGTAAAGTGGTCAGTTCAGCAATTAGGACCATCAGAACTCTCCCAGGCTGTCCCACTGGACGTCCAGTGTTACTCACCTACTCTGTCAGTGGCTCTCATGTTCCAGCTAATTTCCTGCCTTGAAAGAATTGCTAATGAACACGGTGGGGAAGACATGGGGTTACTCTGTCCACCTTGGCCATTGGAGCTGGTGCAGGGCCTGGGAGGAGACTGGGGACGGAGCAGACATGCTGCTCGTCATGAGGGGAGCCAAGGAGTAAGTCACAAAGTGCTGGGGACCCTGGACCAGTGCCATAGCATTCTCTTCCCAGCCTGAGAAGAAGGAAGCCTTCCCCATATAACCCCGAGGAGGAGACAGAGCCCTGCCCGTTAGGACCTCTGGGAAGCAGAAGTCCAAGTGCAGGGGAAGAAGAGAAGAAGCTGAGTAAGAAGGCAAATGAGAGGGATCGAGAGAGGATGGGCATAGAGACCTCACCATCCAGCAGTCACACTCCTGCATGTGGCCAAGAGAAACTCTTCCGCGTGGGCCCCAGGAGACTTGTGAACACATGTCCACGGCAGCGCTGGTCCTAGTGGAAAAGCTGGAAAAAACCTCCCAAACATCGATGGCCCGGAAAAAAAGGTATATAAATGGATGCGTATTCACACTGTGGAATATTATACAGAAATTAAATAAATGGGCTACAGCTACTTACAACGCATGGATGGATGTTAAAATGTAATAGGGAGTGAAAAAGGCTGGCCCCAGCAGGCTACATGTAGAAAGACACCATTTTTATAGACCCAAGAACAGACAGAACTAAATAACATACTGTCAAGCATGTATACATTCCTAATAACATCTACTCGAAAATTCCATTTCCTTTTCATTCAGGAGAACAAATCTGGAGTGAGACGTGGAGGCATGGGGAGAGGAGGAACCCATAAGGAAGGGCAGATTTGGGGTAACGTTGTAGTTCTTATGTCCTAACATAAGATTTATGATATGATTGGGCTCTATAGGCAATATATATGTCACACACAATCTCTTGCACGCATTAAACATTGCTTTTTAGAAGACAATATAAGGAGAAGAAAAAAGAGAGGTGACCCAAAATAACTTCAGATTATTCACTGACACCTAAAAAAATGGGCTCTGAATACAACACAGGCAGATCATTTCTTTCTGTACTATGGGCCTTCTTAAATGGCCAAGAATCATGAAACTTACAAGATAGATAGGGCTTTTCACCCAGCCCCTGTTGGACACACAGAGGCATAACTGGGTCTTATAACTCTTTACCCTCAGGATGAGTTCCTCTGTGTGAGTTCCTTCCCCCTATTTGGGGGGATGGAACTCTAATTTCAAATGTCCATTTAACAGATGCCCCAGTGATGGCAGCTGCTCAGCTGGTTAGCCAGTAGTAAGGCAGTTCTGCATGGTACGAGGCAGTGATGGTATCCCTCAAGAGACACCTTTCTGGGACAAAGTGACACACGCTGGTTTCACCCATCAATTAAACCAGTCTTTCTGTCAACTCAGAAACTGGACCAGGCCTGCCAAAGGCTTAAGGTACAGGATATGAGATCAATATTTAAAAATCAACTATATGTCTATAAACTATCATTGCATAATCCATAATCCAAAAACTGAAATTAAGAAAATAATTCCATTTACAGTAGCATCAGAAAGAATGACACACTTAAAGATAAGTTTAACAAAAAAATATAAGACTTATACAATGGAACCTACAAAACAATGTTGAAAGAAATTCTTTAAAGACCTAAAGAGAGGAAAAGATGTATTGACTGTTGCTTTCATTCTAACCACTTAGATGGATGTGTCATGGTTTTTTCACTCTTCATTTCCATGATGATCAGTGCAGATAAGCACTCTTTCATATTTGTATCGGCCATTTGGATATTCCCTCCTGCAAGGTTCAAGTCTTTTGCCCAATTGTTGATTGGATTGACCATTTCTTATTGGTTTGTGAGAATTCTTTGTATATTTTGGACATGAAGCCTTTGTCACATACATAAGCAAAAAGTATAAATTTAATGTAGTGCAGTTTATCAATTGTTTTCTTTTATGATTAACACTTTGGTGTCCTATTTAAGAAATATCTATCTACCCCAAAGTCATGAAAATATTCTTTTCTGTTTTCTTTTGAGAGATTTGTTTTACCTTTAACATTTTTTCTGCAATTTGTCTGGAACTGATTAATGTATATAGTATAAGGTAAGGGGTCAAGGATTTTATCTTGATCTTAGGTAGTTTATGGTTTTTGACACTCAAGTTATATATTTAAATTTTTATTTTCCATTTTTTATTTTATTTTATTTTATTTTATTTTTAATTGAAGTATAGTCGATTTACAATGTTGTGTTAGGTTCTGGTGTACAGCAAAGTGATTCAATTATACACACATATATATGCATCTTCTTTTTCATATTCTTTTCTATTAGGTTTATTACAGGATATTGAATATAGTTCCCTGTGCTACACAGTAGGACCTTGTTGTTTATCTATTTTATATATAGTGGTATGTGTCTGTTAATCCCAAACTACTAATTTATCCCTCCCCTCTTCCCCCTTTGGTAACCATAAATTTGTTTTCTATGTCTGTGAATCTGTTTCTGTTTTGTAAATAAGTTTATTTGTATCATTTTTTTTTAGATTCCACATATAAGTGATATCATATGATATCTGTCTTTCTGACCTACTTCACTTAGTATGACAATCTCTAGGTCCTACTTTCCATTTTTTAATGCTGAATTATAGAAATTTATTTTTTGTTTGTTCCTGGAATATAAAAATATACTTAACTTTTCTTATTCTTGGTTCTTTGCATTTTAATATTAAATTTTAGAATCAATCTATTGATTAACAATACATTAAAATGCTACTGGAACTTTGACTGTGATTGCACTGGATCTATAGATAAATGGCAGGGGGGCGAGATGGACATCTTTAAGACATTGAGTCTTTCAATCCATAAACATGATATATCCCTTCAATTATTTAACCTTCTTCACATCTTTAATACTTTGTAATTTCTGTGTAGCCATCTTGCACATCTTTTGCTATGCTTATTCCTAAACAGTTGATGCTTTCCATTGCAGTTGAATGACTTGGCAGACAAATTCATGATACCTACCTCCTGGGGTTCATTCCTTGTATAGTTCTATCACCTTGAGTGTGGGCATGACCCATAACTTGTTTCTAACCAAGAGATTAGGCAGGGGTTTTAGAATGTCACTCTCACAAATGTGTTACATTTGATAAATCTCCATCCTGTAAGTCTCCATCTCGCTTGCTGATTAGCACTAGAATATCTCTTGCTCATTTATGGGCTTTGAAGAAGCAAACTTCCATGAGTTCTACAGCCTCAAAGAAATGAATTCTGCCAAAAAGTTGAGTGAGCTTGAAGGTGGACCCTTCCCCATTGGGCCTCCTAATGAGACCCCAGCCCTGGCTGACACCTGGATTGAAGACAGTTGAAAGTCTAGCTAAGTAATAACCAGGCTCTGACTCACAGAAAGTGTGACATAATAAATATCTTTCTTTTTTTTTTAATGAATTTATTTATTTATTTTTGGCTTCATTAGGTCTTCGCTGCTGCGCGTGGGCTTTCTCTAGTTGCAGCGAGTGGGGGCTACTCTTCGTTGTGGTGCGCGGGCTTCTTATTGCGGTGGCTTCTCTTGTTGCAGAGCACGGGCTCTAGAACACAGGCTCAGTAGTTGTGGTGCACGGGCTTAGTTGTTCCGCAGCATGTGGGATCTTCCCAGACCAGGGCTCGAACCCGTGTCCCCTGCATTAGCAGGCAGATTCTCAACCACTGCGCCACCAGGAAAGTCCAATAAATGTGTTTCTTTAAGCTACTAAACTTGTGATAATTTGTGGCCCAGCGTAGAAAACTTATACAAGTTGTATGCATTTTAAACTCTGTTTTCTATCGTGAGTTGCTAGTATATGAAAATAATATTCATTTGTATATATTGACAGAACCCTGATAGCACCTTTCCAAATTCACTTACTAATTCTAATTAGTAAGAAATTTTTTTGGATTTTCCACACACACAATCATACAATCTCCAAATAATGTCCGTTTCAGTTCTTCTTTTCCAATCCTTAGGTTTTTTTTTTAACTGTTTCTTCCTTATTGTATGAATAGGACTTCTAATACAGTGTTAAATATTGTGAAAGCAGACATCCTAGTCTTGTTTCCAATCTCAATGGAAAGGCTTTTAACAATTTTCCATTTAAGTAGTTTTTATAGATACTCTGTATCAAATTAAGGAAGATTCAGGATCCCATTTTGATCATTTTTCCGTGTGTGGTTTGTTTATTTCTCATACATTCCTGAGGAAATATAAATAATAACAAAGTGGTTGGATCACAACATATCATTTAATAAAGTCCTAAATAATTAATTTTGGTTGACACTCATGGCAGAGACTATTAGTGATCACCACTATGCATGTGTCTCTCTAAAACAATGAGTTTCCTTTGTGATTGGAATAACCAGGTAACTAGTTCTGGTCAAGGTAACCTGAGCATCGTGAGGTTTGTCACCTCTAGACCACAGTAGTTAAAAATTCAATGTACCTTACCCACCCAGTCTTCTCCCCATCTTCCCCCTCCTTCTCACTTGTGCCCCCAACACTTTTCCCCTTGTGCCAATGGATGATACCAAGGCAGCTATAATATGAAGGACCCACAGGCCTCCTGGATTCCTGAGTCACCATTTGGGGGAGAGCAGTTTGGAACAGGCAACCAACTGCATCAGACAGTGGCCTGAGACAGAAAGAAACTTTTATTTTATTAAGCCACTGACAGCTTGGGCATGTTTGTTACAGCAGATAACCTTACTTATCCTGACATGAAATTTTCTCTCCTGTCTAAGAGCAGTACATGAAGGAAAGGATCAAAAGCCAATAGGAATGTACTAAAATCTTCAGTGCTTCAATAATGGATCACTTTTCATAAATGAGGGAAATGTTCATTCTTCCACACTGGTAAAAATTATTCGAGTGACCAGCATATTCTGTCTTTGGTCATCTTCTACTGTGGTCAGTGCAGATAACTCTTTTGCTCTCATCTCATCCTCTTTCTCTACTTTTCAGTTGCTCATTCTGCCATACAGTCTTCTTAGAGATGCCATGCCAGCATACCAACCTGGCACTACCACTAGGTATCAGCCTCAAATGCTCCACAAAACCCACCTTGTGACCAGTGGCCACAGAAGAACTTTAGTACAACTCCAGTCACATTACCGTGTTAATGAGTCACGCTGAATCATGTTATGAAGTTGTTCCCCCAAAGAAATAACAGTGGAAATATCACTGGCAATAGTTTGCTTGTAAAAGACATTCAAGATTATTTCCAAAGGCCAACCATATACCCAGCAACTGTTTTGACTGCATTTAATTAAATACAAATGAAATGATCGACATAAGTTGCCATTAGGCAATTATTTTGCTGGTATTTTATCTCTTTTGAGACATAATAGCTTACTGCATTGATCATCTAGAAAATTCTTTAGCTCAATTGGTTGTAACATAGATGAAGAGTTAATATCAATTTAGAGCAATCAAGAACTTTTATGTGAATAGCACATTTATATTAATACTACACACTTTAGATCACAGAATATTGCTATTTTTATCTTTCTCTATCCCTGGGCCATCACTGTAGAGATGTGGGATGTTAATTATATTTTTCTGATTAACCATTTTAAATAAATGAATAAATTAACAATAAAAATGATGTTTATCTGAAAGTTTACCAACTTAAAGGTTGTTTCTCATTTTCAGAATAATCAGAATTTTTATTCTCTTTCCCAAAATGTACATAAATGCAACAAGAGTGCATCTGGTTCATTCGCAAGACCTTAAGATATTTTTCCATCCCTAAAGTAATCAGACAAGGTTATCACGGACCCTCACAAGTTTCTTCATTTTTTTTCACAGGACAGATTCAATATTGAATTTTCATCTTATATAAGCATTTAAAATATTAAGCTAACTTAGATCCACTGTTAAATGTATCACAGTCACTATGCACATTTGTTGGCATTCAAATAATTTCTCAAGGTATACGGTAAATGTTCAAGGAAGATGAGAAATTCATTTGGGTCTAAGGAGATCAGCCATTCCAGACTTTTCCTTGGAGTGCAGCCAAAGGTCTTGCAAGTGTCCCACTGGCTTGTAGGAAGGGCCGACACATTGCTGCGTGCACCCTAAAACTGAGCCCTTCTCCCAGGGGGCCCAAGAGGGTTTGTCTGTATATATTTGTATAGAGATGTAACAGGAAAATTTCTCTGACTTAGAGAAAAGTTTTGTGGTCATTAGCCAAAGTGAATTAAATTCTTATTCAGAAACTCCAGGACTGCCAGTTAAAAGGGCTAATGTGAGTGTAGTCTGAAATGACTAAGAATGTATGGTGACAAGGGGACCCAGTACCCAAAGAGACAACTACCTACTAGTTCAACCATTGTAATAGTTGGTCTAATAATCAGATCAAAAGCCAGCTTTGAAAACTTCATATTTCTAGCTTGATAAATTATCTTGATGAACTACCTGATTGGTCCAAGTTCAAATCACTTAGAAGAAAGAAATGGCTTAGGGTCCTGGCCCAAATATTCAGAACAAAACCAAATTGCTTGTCAGCTTCCCAAATTATTGCTATCAAAACCAGACAAAAGAAGGAGAAGATACCTCCTGGAACCTGGCCACGTTTTAACCAACGGGATTCTTTTGCAGAGCGCACACCTCAGCCAGAAGTCGGAACGCCGGTCCAAGTGCACACGCTCTGGCTTCGCCATCATGCTGACTCTTCAGATGACTGTCGTTTTTTCCTCTCCTGCTGCCAACTGCTCCCGAAGCTCACCAGCCTGTGTTCTGAAGCCAAGAGTTCATAGGAAACCTTGCAACATCTCATGCAATCGTAATGCAGTTAGTGAGGCGCGCTCCTGCTGGGCCCCTCCCCTCCACGCTCTGAGCCTCCAAAGAAGTCAATCACCACGCCAAGTTCAAGGGGCTCCAGGCCGGGGGCGGAGGCTCAGGCTGCCCCTGCACTTTGTCATTTCTGCTGCCTGCCCTGGGATCCTCCTTTCAGCAGCATAGAGGCTGGGTCCAGTGTGATGCCTTTCCAAGTACCACGGAGCTGAAGCTCCCTAGTCAAGCTCTCTCCAAGTCATCTCATGAGAGAAACAGGGCACAACCAACTTCTCCAGATTGTGTGCACTTGCAAATGAAGCTCTGAAGGGAATGAATTTGCATTAGGCAATTCATCAAGCAAATTCAAGAGATAACTAACTTCCAAAATGCCTCCCCTCCCTCATTCATTGAATCTTATATTTTCTCTCTGATGATTTATATTGGAGTCATCCCCAAGTTCTTGCTTGAGTATATTTTAAATTACCAGTTACCACACCAAACACCCAGATGGGGAGTTTTAAATATTCTCCCCACTAAAAGAAACCAGGGCTCTTTGAAGAAGTGGCTGATTCCAGGGCTGGAGCAAGGAAAGATGAGCTTAGAACACATTTTTGAAAACATTGTTTAGAAAACAATGGAGGTGTGTTGATATAATCCAGAGGCAGCTTGCGGGGGTGGGGGGGGGGGGGCGCGAGTCCCACTGGCCAAATCCAGGACAATTTGAGCCACAGAATAGTGATGGGAACAGATTAAAATCCATTGCATAAAATAAGAATTTGTAAGTCTGTACTGATATAAATGAATGAATAAATAAATGGAGAGAAAAAACAGCTTTTCCTCACTGCCAATTTCCCAGTAGAAGTGCCAGAAAATCTCCATTTTGCCACTATCATTGTAATAGTTGGTTAAGGCATGACTCCTCAATGGATGCAAACACTAATGGATGAAATTTTGATAAGGAAGATAATAAAGACATCGTCTCAAAGTATCTTCCCCCAAATTATTTATTACCACCAGGAAAACAGTAAATTTAAAATGGAGAAATCTCGCAGACACCACCCTAACCAAGTGATGGAAGCCAACGTCTATATTGACACAAAGTGACCTCATGTGTCTCCTGATCTGATATACCGAGAAGGACACTGCATCACTTCTGCAGTGTTCCTGCCAAAAATGCAAACTCTGAATTTAAGCAAGAGAAAACATCAGACAAACCCAAATTGAGAGACATTCTACAAAATAACTGGTCTATACACTTCAAAAATGTCAAGGTCAAGAAGACAAAGAAAACTGAGGAAGCAGCCAGGTGAAAGTCAAGACTTTGGACCATTTCCGAGAAGTGAGGTGTGACTCCAAAGTGTAGTAGGACAGTGGATAGAGTTTCAGAACGGATTATGCACCCATGTTAAAGCTACTCATTTTAGTACTTAGATTGTGACTGTGTCACAGAATCTTCTTGTTCTTAAGAAATTTATGTTAAAATATTTAGGAGTAGAGGGAGCATGTTGCATGCCACTTACTATCAATTCATTTGGGAAAAATAATTTTCTATGTTATATACATGTATATATGTATGTATATGTATATGTGTGTGTGTATATATGCTTGTGTGAAATGAAAGAAAAATCCAAAGGGGAAAAACATTAGCTATCGGTAACTGGGTAAATGGGAGTTCACTGTATCTTTCCCACTCCTCTATAAATTATATCAAGTAAAAGTCACAAAAAAATTATCACAAAGTGAAAGAAAATTAGTGAAGCAGGTAAACACTGAGATCAGCCAAGAGTGTCAGAAAAGGTGCTGGACACAGTGAGAGCATGCACCTCGGGCACTGTCTGGGCTCATAGGGGAGACAAGGTGGGTTTATGCACTTGTCTGTGAATGTAAATTCCATGGCAAACTCAACGAGTTAACCCAGTGGCTCTCAACCAGGGGTGACGTTGTCCTGCTGGGGACATCTGGCAACGTCTGGGGATATTTTCGTTCTTGCACTTGCACTTGCACTTGCACTTGGGTGAGGGCAATGGAGTATTGCTACTGGCATCCAGTAGGTAGCAGCCAGGGAATGCTGCTCAACATCCCACAACACAGATCCCCAACCGCAAACAGTCGTCTGGTCCAGAGTGCTGGCGGTGCTGAGGATGAGAAACCCGGAGCCACACCACTGATTTTCAACAACGACGTGGTTAGAAGATTGAATTTAAGAGAAACTTAATTTCATAAATTAAAACAGTTTCATAAAGCCTCAGAATATATTAGAAATTCACAATTCCCATCATTTTCAAGGCTGATGACAACAAAGATTCATCAGAAGGCAAGGCAACACTTCTAGTTTAAGAACAAAAGAATCTTCCCAGCTTTCATTGAAGGTCCATATAGAGTGCAAGATTTATGTGCCTTTCCTGTAGTTATGGATTTATTACACATCTATAGCCACTTTAAAAAGGAAAAGTCATTAGCCAGAAAGTAGGCTTCAACATTTTTATCTTTGAATCTTAATATCTAAGATTAAAATATTTTAAGCTTTCTAAATATTTTCTGTTACTCTGTGCTGTTATGTGAAGTGACAAACACATCTATCCTACAATTACAAGCTCTCTAAAAATAGTTCCTTTTAAGTATATTGGATTTTTAAAAACTGCTAATCCCCATTATAAAAAAAAATGCTAATCTAATTCAAACTGGTGATAGCAACATGGAGGAAATGCATCTAGATGACAATAATGGGTTTTGAAGAGTTTAGTCCAATTTTGGTCATGTACTAAAATGCCCTCATCAAGATGTGATAACACACGGCATGCATCCAATGCCAGGAATCCATTCCTGAAATGAGTTCAGACATAATTGCAGCTTTTGACATCCTCCACGTTAGTATCCTTCTAAATCATCTTGAAAAATATGTTAGTCTTTCAGGTTCGGTTATTTGGTTGCTTAAATCTTATTATAACCATCAACAACAGTTTGTTAATATAATTTCTTTCCATCCCTCCTCTTACACTGTCATCTGGAGTCATCTGTTACATTGTCATCGGAAATCCCAAAGGGAACTGGTCTTGCTTCCATCCTTTTCTTTATCTAACTGCTACCTTTAAGAACTACAACACCATATCTTTAAAAACATGGATTCTCTTATCGTATTTCAGCTGACAATCGGCGTACTTACTTTTCTATTCCCAGCACTTGGTATACAGATTGGTTATTTAGACTAAACTAACTCTGGGTTTTGTCGTCTTGAAACTTTTTGATGTTAAAACCTAGAACCTTGTAATTCAACTATACTTCAATAAAAAATAGATTTAAAAAACCTAGAATCCTTTGGTTTATTCTCTCCCTTTTACCTAAAGAAAAAGAAGATTATTGTTATTTTTCATGAAGATTTCAGATTTACTGATCAATTTAGTGTGGTCGCATCAAGGGTTTTCTCCTATAGATGGAATCACCAGCTGTTGGAATCAGAACACATACCCTGGACACTCCACATTCTCCAGTGCTGATGTCTTCCCACAAAGCATTGCATTTCCTTCCACCTCTCTGGTTATGAGATTGCAGAAAGAATGCAGAGTCTGTCTTCCTCATATTAAGACAAAAAAAAACTGGGGTAGGAGAGGAGAAAATATTTTGTACCTACCATACAATAGCAGGTCATGTTCTAAGTATCTTAAATATACCACTATTTTATTCTTCTGATTTAAAATGGTGCCTACCTAGCAACCCCAATATAGCCTGTATCCATCTTTAACCCTGTCTTAGAAAGATATTATTCCTACAAGCTAGTACATGATGAGTTCTGAAAAAATATTTCTTAAATAAATGATTTATACCTATGAAGATACTTACAAGGTGATTTAAAATATACTAAAATCATGACACTGTTACTGAAAGTTAAGATTGATTAAGAGCTTAATGGCAGAATCTGCGCCAAATCTCCACAAAATGTGATGCAAATGGAGCACTGTTTAAAACATAAACGATCAAAACCAACTCTTTCAGGTTAAGCCCCATGACCAACTCAGGCGGTGATTCAAGGGGGGACCAGCTGCACAAAGGAGAGGAAGAGCCCACTCACGACCCCAGTCAGAAGCCAGGCAGCTCTTCAATAGAAATGAATAGACGGGAATTCCCAGAAAATGGCAGGACAGAGAGTGTGGGACCTTGGGGTGTACATGTTACCCTGGTAGATAAAACCCAGGGGAAGGAGCAGGAAGAGTGTGAGCAAGAATGCAAACTGGGAGCCAGGTTTTCCCGTGCACTGTGTCTGTTTTGCACACCAGGCAAGGAGACGGTGATAGGACAAGAGGGCAAAAGTACACTAGGTGCCGTCTACAATAGCCAACAACCAAACTGGACCCCGGGCACAGACCCCTCCCTCCACCAGTGGAGCAAGTTATCTGTCTCTGCTCACTTCTCAAGGTAGCTAAAACATTGAGATCCAAAGCTCTTTTTTTCTTTTGTTTTATCTTTATTTCAAGAATGAATAAAAAGGAAAAATACAGCGTGAGGCAACTTCAAAAGGACAACACAATAAGACAACGTGAATGTTGTTCTCAACTCAGAGAAAGAACACGCTGGGTGTAAACTGAAACCAACATCAGAAGTAAACTCCTGGAACTATTTAGCATACTCAAAGAGCTTAAACACCATCTTCAATGAGAAAGGACAGGCAATCAAAAGAAGAGAGACTAGAAATCAAGAAGATGAAAGGAAGAGATGAACAGAGAGAGAGAAATCAGTAAAGAAAGGGAGACTAAAAAGATTAAAAATACAACAACAGGGTTCAAATCCATGCTACAGACAGTGAACAACAGAAGATGTAACCATTAATATGGCATACAAATATGAGATTCTCTTTTCAACAGAGAGGAAAAGGACAAAGAAAGGAAAATAATAATTTTGAAAAAGAACATGAGAAATGAGAACAGAAAACAGTCTAAACACACACACACACACACACACACACACACACACACACACAAACTGGTAGTCTAGAAGAGATCTCTTGTCCCCCACCCCTCCCAACCTACAAAGAACAGAAGCAATTATCAACTACGTTACTTTCTAGAAGTGAAACAACACAACCAAAAGGATATGGATTTGCTGATTGAGAAAGTTCACAGCTTTTCATGTAAAAACCTTAGATGAAAGGCATATTTATGTATTCTCTAGCAAGTGATGAAAAATTTCAAGGAAGAGGGAAAAAGAACATCCTGCTGACAGCGAGATAACCCAGAGTTTATCTGCACAGGAGAACAGTGAAAAATGGCCTCAGATCCATCCTTTGGAACATGAAATGCCAGACCAGGAAGCATCTACAGATGTCAGAGAGGGAGAGAGTTGTGACCTAAATATATGACCTAGCCAAGTTATTTTTCATTTGTGAAACAAGACCAAGAGCAATTCATAGCCTAATAGTTTAATTATTAAACAGAAATTAATAAAAACTGATGATTAAGCCTTTAACTTAGAAACCAGAAGAAATAGGAGCCAATACCCAGTGTACTAAATAAACCAGATATCAGTGAATTAGTACACATAAAAATTTATATGGTAAATCCAAAATCTAGCTCATTATTAAGACTATGTTTTTTTTTAATTGTAATTCTTCTGAAATTTAGTTAAAAATGATATGAGGTGGGTCAGTCAGGTTGGCAAGTTTCATTTGTTAATGAATCAATGTATCAAAGGTTACACTACACTTTAAGACAATATGTATATAGCAGTGAGGTTGGAAAAACTTTCCCAAGTAAAACCACATACCTAGATGCAATAAAGGAAAGGAGGGACAAATTTTACCTTGAAATATTTTTTAAAACAGCATGCCCTATAATACCATCCACAAAATAAAAATACAGATGATTAACCTCTTCTACCACCCATGTGACAGACAAATATCAAAACCCCCGAGATACTAAAATTTTCCACAAATTTGTAAGTAGAAGAGTGAAGAACAAATAGAGAAATGGACAAACATCTGGGTCAACAATGAACAGAAGAGAAAATTCAGATAAATAGTAAATGTGTGGTCAAGGTCATGTAAATTGAAGCAGTGAAGCGATCCTGTTCCTCACTCCCCACACTGGCACAAATCATGACTATTGGTAATATTTGGTGCTGGCAAAGACGTTGGAAAGGGACATTCTCCTACGATGCTAATGGGGGAATGAATCATTGCAAACTTTCAAAAAATAATCTAGCATTATCTATCAAATACTAAATTCACATTTCCTTTTAACCAGGCAACTTTACTTCTGGAAATTTGCCCTATAAAATAAACATTCCAGCATGTATATTCATCCATATAACTGTGGAGCTTTGTTTGAAAAAAATTAAAAACCTGGAAACAACCTGATGTTCATCAGTAGAGACAGGCTTAAATAAACTATCCTATAGGACAAAACACACGGGATATTAAATGATTCTTTTAAAGAATGTGTTTTGCATTATTTATTAGCCCAGGGGATATTCATGATACATCATTAGCTTACAAACATGAAGTTACAGCATAATCTCATCTCTATAAGAAAAAAAGTCAAAATCAAGATGTATGTAATGTGTATTATGGATAGGTGGAGAGGTATATTCAGAGTTAGACAAGGATGCAAACCGTACCACCATGAAATGATATTGATTATCTGATTACCTAAAGTGGGAGTAGAGGATGGAGTAGGAGTAGGGAAAACTACTAACTCTTTCTTCTGATAATTTTAGATTTCTTACTTGTTCTAATTTAATAACAAAAATTAAAAGTATAAAGCACCAATAAAATAGAGAAAATGCAAACACATTACTTTTGGAAGGAGAATGGAGACAACAGCAAATAGGGCTTTGCAAGAATAGTAAGAGATGGTTCCGTATAGAAACCTATGAAGATAGCTTTAAAAATCTAAATGAAATGAAAAAATAAACGTATTGTAGAAATGATCAAATAGTACTTATTCCAGGAAGGCAAGGATGTTTTAATTCCAGAAAACTGGTAGTATAATTAATCATATCAGTAGATTAAAAGAGAAAATAATGTATTTATTTCAATAAATGACTTTTAAAATGCATGGATAAAACAGAAATAAAAGGATATTTCCTTGGCATACTAAAAATACACATTAACATACTTCGTGATTAAATCATAAAGATACATTTTTTAAAAATCAGAAACATTGATGCCATTCTAGTCAATTCAGTAAGTTCAGGGAAAAAATGAATAAATTTTGGAAAAGACAAAAATATTATTCACAGATTGTCTGCATTAGAAGAGGACGTAATGAACTGTATCACTATTACAACTAACTAGATAAGTCAGAGACAGTGAGATAGAAATAGGTATAGAAAATTAATATTGTTTCCTGTACAGGAGCAATAAAAAGATAGAGAATATAGTAAAAAGGAGTGCATTCACAACAGAAACAAAAAATATAGAATACCAAAGAACGATTTTAATAAAAATGTTTAAAGTCAACAGCAAAATCTATTGAGGCCCAAACAAAAAGGCTTAAATCAAAAGTCTTTTCATGTTGATTTAAATAGAAAAATTAATAACATAAATATGACAATATGTCCAATCTTCCCAAACTAACTTATAAATTTAATTTAATTCCATTTGTACTCCAAATGGGATTTTTCCCCTCATAAGATGATTCTAAAATTAATCTAGGAAATAAATAAGGAAGAACAATCAGAAAATGTTTGGGATAGAATGAAAGGGACTTGATAAAATGAACTCCAAATCTACAATAGTTAAAACAGTGAGGCACTGGCAAGAGAATAGACTGATGAAAGGACAAAAAATAAAACTTCACCCACACGTGTATAGGAATTTAGCATGATGAAGGTGTATTTCAAAGCAGAGGTGAAAGTCTTAATAAATGACTTAAGTTTAAATGACTAATTAGAAAAAACTTTAAGTCAAATCCTCCATCTCAGAAAACATTAAAATTAATTCCTGATGGATTTTTTAAAGTAAAATACCAAAATAAACCACAAAAGAAGAGGAAAATGTTGAAAATATTTCAACTTAGGGGAAGAACGATAGTGTAAATGAACACATAAGCAAAAGAATACTATAAAACAGTGATAGTTTTAAACACAGCAATTTTATATACAGGCAAAAAAATGAATGATAAACCACTTGAAACCACTCAGAAGATATATGATAAGAGTATATCATTAATCTATAAAAAACTCTTACAAATTAATAAGAAAAAAAAGAAAAAAAAACCCCATTAGGTAAATAGACCAAGGCCGGAATCAAACAATTCGCAAGAGAACACCAGAGAGCCAGTAATGTGTGGTAATAAAAAGTTCTACCTCTTGTAATCAGAGAAATGCAAATTAAAAGAACAACAAAGCATCAGTTCTATGACATCAAATCTACAAAAATTAAAGAACACAAAATGCCCAGTGTGGGTGAGAATTTGGGGGAATGGGTACGTTCATGCATGACCTATGAGTGTTATTTTATATGCAATCTTTCTGAAATGCAATTTTATAAAATGTTTTAAATTGGGCACAACCTTTGACCAGGGGATTCCACTTCTAAGAACTCTTCCTAAGGGAACATGCAAAGGCAATTGCAAATAATTTTGTGCCTTGTCGTTCATCACAATGATATTTATAATGGTAAAAATTTTAAATGACCTAAATGTCCAACTGGGGCTGGTTAAATGAATTTTGTCTCTTCTCTCTGATAGACTAGCATCTATTCTTTTAGATTTACGTTAAGAAAATTTGTTCACATGGGAAATAGTCACAATCTATTGTCAGCTGTGAATCGTAGGTAACAAAACAAAACAAAAAACAGAATTCCAAGTTGGTAAAGTAATGACCACATCCATGCATTGAAGAGAGACTATAAACATAGGGGGCCATGTCTTCCCTTTGACTTGCAGAAGTTTTACAATGAACATGGTGTACTTTTATATATAGAAAACAAAAAAATCTCATTCTTGTGACAATTTTTTGTTATCAAGTTTCCAAATATTCCTAACCTAAACAGAGTCCTGGGAAACATAAACAAGTTGGCAGCTTTTCAAAGAAAAGACAGAGGAGGACTTTGAGTTTTTGGCAAAGCAGCGTTTCGTCCCTGAGTTTCCCTGCAGGGCAGCGAAGCACCCACTTAGCCAGGACTCAGATGATGGATATATTGCTCACGGATGGTGCATGTCTGTAATAAGTGGTGTCATAACTCTGACAAGTAAGCTTGGCACATTTGCACTGAGATAAAAGTAAACATACAGGGTCAAGGAAAAATGGTATTTATTCAACAGGTTTGGGGTGCCAGCCGCAAGACAGACTGCCAGTTGGCTACCGCTAGGATAGCGGTAGGGTGAAGTGTCTGCCCTAAAGTTGCTTATAACCTACTTGGAGAAGGAAACAAAGAGGAAGAGAGAAAAAATGCAAACAGTTTTTCCAGTATAGACTGTATTATTGCAAAGTACTGGGGTGCGTTACTGGAAGAATGCTCTAAAGAGAAAATGAAGTGCCACAATTAGCTTCCCAGCTGCTACTGTCTTCTCGTGCTCCAATCTCCTGAACAGGGTCGTGGAATTTTGCAAGACTTCCCAGAATGCCACAAGTCTAAGAATTGGCTGTTTGCAGAGCGCACGTTCGCCCCCTGCGTGGAGCGGTCCTCCGCTGCACCTCTGGGTCCTCGCCCCTTGCACGCCTTCCCAGCTCTCCACCCCTCACTTTCCCAGCCCAGGTGTTTTGCCCCACTCTGGACATCTCTCTCTCTCTTTTCCCTTGGTCAGTAACTACGTGACCAGAAGACCCTCCACCCTACCAAGCCCAGAAAACCAAAATAAAACCCTAACAGCCTTAGGAGATAAAACTGTGAGTAAGATACAGAAATTAGGGGACAATCACTTACAGAAATGAGGGAAGGGATATCCTGAGATGAGACTGGAATGAATGAATGAGTGAATGAGTAAAAGGTTTAATCTAATTATCATGATTACTAATATTTAATAATTTATATAGCATAGAGTTTCAGAATATTGAAAACAAACTGTAACATCAGACCCCACACGAAATAGAACATTTAAATTAAATATTCAAAGTAGACGTCAGAAGCTTAGTGAGAGGGAAAGACCATTATACCAGGAAGGTGGAGTCAGAACCTCCCTACCTGTCACAGACATCACTCTGCTCACAAACACTCCTGCTGGTTCCCCTTCCAGACACATGGTCTTCTCCCCTTGGCATTATGTGTGGCCACATGACTTGCTTTGCCAATGAAATAGTAGCAGAAGTGACGTGTCACTTCCAACAAAAGCTTTAAGAGTGAGTGCCTGTTCCACCAAGTTCTCTCTTTCCCTCTCCCGCAAGAGGAGGGCCGGCCGTGTTCCAGATCAGAGCTGTGTATCAGCGGGGGTCCTGGCCAGCCTTCCAGAGGCATATAACATGAGCAAGAAATACACCTTAGTTGTTTTAAGCCTCTGAGATTTGGGGGCTCTTTGTTACCTAGCTTACTGTAACTATCATGCCGTCATACAGCAATAAATTTAACTCTAAGATTTCAGCTATCGAGGAGGAGAGTAGAATAGTACATGCCTATCTGATTCTCCTCTTTCCGGAGAGAAGAAAACGCACAAGTCCATTACGAGCTGGGGCTAAATCTCAGAGCTGCTTTGTCTGGATTTTTAAACAGGAGACAATGAGGAACATATTAAATTAGTCACAGAAAGGGGACTTTTCTGCCCTTTGATATTCTAATTGAGAAGTAGTAATACTACCTCCCTTGCAGAACTGGGGTGAGAACTAGAAATGAGGTGGGGGACTTTTCCAGCTCTCTGATTGGCCTTCGCTGACCCCCGATGACCTGTCTCTATGACCTACCTGAGGCCACAGTAGCCTGTTGTAGTGGACAAGGAGAGGGATTGCACATAAGTTGTCATCAATACAACAGCTGAAGTTCGCAAATGCTGTGATTATTTATATGAACAGAAGCAGATTAAAAGTTACCACTATTATTACTCTCATTCAGAATTGAGGTTATCTCGAGAGAGAGAGAGGGATATTGTCCCAGCTCCAGAGTTGTGAACACACGACGTGACATCATTGACCAGGTACACCCCTGCAGAGGAAAGCGCCAAGGACCTCAGCTCCTATGAGATGATTGAGTTGGATGTAGTAATGCCCAGAGTTTACTGTCAATCTCCCAGATTCCCTGACCCAGAACTGGAGTCCACTTATTTGCCTGGAAGAATTTGGTTTGCTCATTTCCTGGAGTTATGAAGCGAGAACGAGGCAGACGGCAGGAAAATCAAGAGACTCTCCATCAGATCACTTTTACATGATAGAATTTCAGGGAAAAAAAATCAAATTAAAACATTCATCCAATTAGTAAAATATATGGGTAGAAATGAACCGTTTTTGGATTTTTCTGACTTCCGCGATCCCTTCGGAATTCAATTCATCATCTTTGCCAACGTCAAATCTACCAACTCAGACCCCTGTGCCTAAGTTAATAATATTTCAACTGGAGAATTTGGGAGAGTTGTGAAATTCATAAAAGAGATATTTGAAACTCTTCATAATTATGCCAAGTATATCTAGATTTATCAGAACCACCTATATTTGGGGGTGAGAAAATGTCATCTTTAACAGATAAGTTAATTAGTCCAGTAGCCTGGGCATTGACAAGGGAACCAGCAAGTTTAGCCCAGTTTCTCCTCCCAAAGTCTTAAGTTACTGAAATGTGACCACAGCCATCTCCCCCTCCCAGGCCTGTGACAGCGACTCAGTGACCAGGGAGTGCCTTCCAAGAAAACACCTTTTGAAGATTTATAGGTACTAGACAGATTCTCTCTTCAAGGTAAGGCTAGCTGCTTCTGGGCTGATGGATTCTTCAAGTGGCAAAGGCAGGAGGCTCTTCTGACAGCAGGAAAGGGCAGATCTTAAAGCCTCCATCCAGAGCCTGGTACACTTCCAAGCGCTGAGCCCAGGGATTTATCCAGACAAAGGGCTCCCCTCTGCAGTGAACGTTTCATCTGCTTTATGAATGAATTACAGGGAGTAAGGAAGGACAGATATCAAAGTGCATCTCCCTATAGAAAGCTATTAATAATAATCTTTATTAAGCTTCTATTTGATGTTGTATTTCCCTATCTTCAAAATTTTTATCAGACCCACTTTAAGAATTAAAATCCTTTCACGGTGACTATTGTGGGATTTTATTTTAATTTTCAGTTTTTTCCTCTTTTCTTTATATGGAATGCTGCAGAGAATCAGATATCATGCTTGAAAATTATAAATTATTATTGAAATTTAAGGCAGTGTGCTTTTGAGCTTGTATATCATTGCTTTATTATTTACTTAGAGGTATTGAAACATTTGAGTTAAAATTAAAAATGTAATATATAAATTCATCTTTCTTTGTTTATTCAGAATGTTTTATTGCACACCTGTTCTGAGACAGCCACTGCACTAATTTTCAGAAATACCAGAAAGAAATACATGTATTTTTTTCAGAGTTTTTTTTACCTCACAGTCCCAAACTCTTCATAATTTCTTACATTTGAAAAGTTCTGTGCAACTCCAAAAACTGTTTCCTCTTCTCTCTTTTCTGTTTTACGTGTATCCCCAAGATCCCAGTTGACACCAGAGACGTCTGTGGTTAATATTCCTAATTAATATCTGTTAGCCAACCTCCTTAGACCATCGTCTGTAAAGTACATTTATAGGACTAATTTGTTTTTACTTTCATTTAGGTGCACTAGTGCAAATTAAAGACATTAACTAATCAGGCATGAGAATAATTTATAAAGAAAAAGAAAGGGGCATGTCTTTTCCAACATAAAGTATATGGAATTGCTACAGAAATGGCCCAAGTGAGCCCTACTGGTTTATTCAATAAGGGTCCTCTCAAATTCCATCTGTGAACATTTGGTCAGTCCTTTTATGGAAAAAAGACATTTCTCCAGGTTCATATTAATTTTTGTGCACATCTGCACATTCACCTAATCCCTACCCACATACCACTTCAATTAAAATTAACGGAAGTCAAATCCTTGAGTGGTTTTAATTGCAATATGTAGATTATAAATGGCGCCCATCTTTAACCACACAAAAATGATTTCTTTCCTTGGCCTCTCTCTCAGGAATAATATTGAAGCAAAGGGTTAGTTATTGTGGAAGAATTTTCATTTATTGTGTTTCGGCTCCAAATGATACTGAGACCTAGCAGTGGGCAAAAGGCCAATCAAAATTAATGCAAAAGTACAATTAAGGAGTATTTTAAAGAAATGCCTTTTCATTCTATTCAAGGGCAGACGGTGATGTGCGTTGCCAGAAAGAGGATAATGTTGGGCATGCTTTAATGAGGCAAGCATAATTATATGTCAGCTCTATAAATGATGCAGTAAATGGTTTTTTCTCTTAAGTAGGTTAAATATTGTCCTTACAGCTGGTTTACAATAGTCACAAAATACTCCTCTCACAGATTCCTCAAAGATACACTTTAAAATGGATTGTATCCAAATTATCTGTCCTTTAAACTAGCAGAGTAAGATTTAATGTTCTCGTATTTCATTTATGGGCATACCCCGCATCTGCATTTCGGCTTGCTAAATATTTTCAACCCCGTGCTGATCTATGGAACCTTATTTATATACTCAAATTAAAACAATAGGCAAGACCACTATTAAGAGTTCTGCTTTGGTTTGTTTGTTTTGTTCAGAGCAAAAATTTCTATGTCTGCACCTTCTTAAAAGCAACAAGTAATTGACTCTCGGTCAATTATAAGCAGAATCGCTACTACACACTATCAGCATTTTTATCTTAAAGAAGTAATTACCGTGTCTCAAATAATAAGCTAAGATAAATAGAACTGGCCATTGAAACAGAAAATATTAAGAAAGAAAAAGTCAAAGATGACACCCAGAAATGTCAATGAGGTTAATCACACTTAGAAAAGACGACTCTAGCCTTAAGAATGCATCAGAGCTGGAGTTGGAGCATGGGTTTTTATTTTACTACTTTATAGCCTGCTTCACAACTACTTGGACAAATACAAAACAAGAATTACAGTGCACCATAAGTTATTTTAATATCCTGTAGTGGTGCATACTTCCAATGAAATCCCAAGACTATTATTACAGTTCTCTGTTTGTGTGAAAATGTCAAGTTGTTTCGAGTGACTACATACACTAAATTATATATAACTGTTACTTTATAGCTAATAGGCACTAAAATTACTTTAAAACAGAAATGTAAAGTTATATTTTCATCCTTTTTGACAGACAATAAAGCTTATTTATGAGATACAATTTTTCAAGCATTAAAACATCTCATGTTTACAAAAACATTAAAAAATATTATTACTTGATATTTAAAAGAATGAAAAAAGTAAAACCATTAGGAAAATATTTGTCCTGCTCGGTGACTTCTCTCTTCTGTCAAACTGTCATAACTTCGTCTATGAACGTTACGGGTTTAAATACTTTTAAACTTAAAAAGATTTGCAGGTTCAAATAGAGGCCAGTGATTTAAGGTCTGTCTTGTTCCATCACGCGTTGGCACAGAATCCTTTCATACGTGTTTTATGTGAAATGTTGACGTGTGACAGGTTGCGCCTGTGTGTTTTCACCTGGACCCCGACATGTCCCTTGATCGTCCTATGGCTGCATCACTGGTTGGAGTTTGGTTTTGCTCGTAAACAAAGTCTCTCATTTCTTCTTCTCCAGTGGGACTAGGTAGCATGTTAAGTCCTTAGGTTTCTGCTTCCTCCAATACATCCATCCATCCACAGCGCTGGCGGGAAGTGCTGGGGAGACCGAGGACGGGCAGGTAAGACACAGCACCTGCTCTTCCCCCGTCAGGCTGTTCATTCTATTGGGGAAGAAACAGAGAGAGACAAAAGCTCTCCCGAAGTCACACAGCTCCTCGTGGCACGCTCTGCCCTTCGCACAATGCTAAATGACGATGCAAACAGGCCAAGGGTAGCAGTCGACCCCCAGAGACGGGTCCCGCCTGTAGGATTGATGCTGGAAAGTCACTCCACCCAGAGGCTGACACTGACCGCTCTGGCTTCTGGGGTCATGGCTACCTTTCTTCAGCAAGTCAGCCTGGTTGTGACAAAGCACAGACAGAGGGGCATATGCTTTTGAGCCGGGCAGCGAGACCACTGCAGCAGCGCTCTCTCAGCAGATCACGGGCTGCCCTGAGCCTCTGAGCAGCTCCTGGGAAATGCTGGAAGCATCATGCTCTGTATGGGGGATGGCTTTGTTCCGGGCAGCCCATGAGGAGTCGGGGCCTCTGGATCTAAGGGCGCCCAACTGTAAGTCCAAAGCCAAATGCAAGGGAAAAAATACAATAGCAAAGGATTCCAAGGAAAGTAATCCTTCCAGAGGGACCTGCAGGAAAATCACTTCACAGGGGCGCTGGGTGGGCATGGGGCTTGGGGCTCCCCACCATCCACGCCCTTCCCAGCAGCACCCAGATTTCCTTTAGAAGCATTGCCTCCTCCCTCCCAGAAATCTGAAAATACGGGCTCTGGAGTTTTCTCCTGAGAGCAGAGGTGTCTCCATCATGTCAGAGGCCCCTGCTGGGAGAACGCCCTGGGCTTCTTGTGTTCTAGGTTTTGGAGGAGACTGGCTTATCCTCCAGCCTTCCCACCAGTTCCCTGGGGCCCCCAGGTCCTGCCAGGAAATTCCCTTTTCGCTTTCAGGGACCAGAGCTGTTTTTCTCTCACTTTCAACCAAAGAAGCCGTACCCTCTGTGGCTGCCCTGGCATCTTTCTCCACCGTAAGCTTCCTGGCGAGATGGCAGCCTGGCATCCTTTGCGTCTGAACTTCACACAGGGAATGGAGACCTCCTGCTTCTCCTGGCTCTGCTGCCTAAAACCTGATCCGTGCCGTCTGCAGAGCCCACGTCTCAAGGCATCCACTAAGGAGGGAGCACCAAGTCCCCAAACCTCCCTCCCAACAGCTGCTGGGAGCCCCACCAGGCCTACAGCCACACTGAGTCTATTTCAGATTGCAGGTTCAAGGCCCCTTCCCACTGCTTCTGCCGGTATGCCCTTTGCCAGCAGGATATGGGGTTTCCTTGCCTGGCAGATCAATATTCTCCTCTAACTGCCAGTGGCCCCTCTGCCCGGAATCCTCCCGGGACTTGGCCACCAGGAAGTTGTTCTCATGGCTTCGCTTTCTGACCCGCCTCCTTCAGTGGGCGCATGCCTTCCTTCTCATGGAAGGAGAGTAAAGCCCCTGAGGATTGGAGCCCGGATCACCATCTGATCAGCGGAGGGTTCCAGCATGGGGAGGGGGCCCACCCCAGGCACCACCCGTGCCCACCCAGCCACCAGCTCAGCTCTGCAGCCCAGGGTGGGAGTGGGGTCTGGGCTCTAACACCATGGTCTCTGCAGGAGGCCCAGCAGGAAGCCGGCGAGCAGCTAATCCAGGACAAAATGTTTAGCTGTGTTTTAAAAGACTAATCTCTGCTCACACCCCACAGACTCTGTTCCTCCTCCCAAGGCTTCATTAACTATTAATCCAGCTCACGGGCAGGGGAAAGGGAACACTTCTCTTCTGTAAAAAAGGAAGAAAAAAATCATAGCATGGCAGAGTTTTGAAATAAAAAATGTTAGGAAGACATAAATATTGTCAAACCTATTTAGAAGTTCACCAGAACATAGATGCACAGGTACGTGTGTTCATGTGTCCACATGTACAGGTGTGGGTCCCGGAAGGCAGTGGGTGCTGGGAATAGTCATGAACCCAAAATGTTCACAAACGTTGCTAAGGAATCCTTTGATTTGGTATTGAGTTAATATTGGGTGAACCTGAGAAGGCAGGGAGATGTACCTGTTGGGTTTACTTGGGATTATGTTCAACTTATAATGGCTGATGTAACAATTTCATGCCCTAATATTTAATGAAAAAAACCCACGCTTTTCTCAGGAGTGATGTAACATATCTTATTGTTCATTGACTAGATCAAATGAAGGGCTAATAAATAGATGGCATTAGCCAAGGTGAAAGGTGGTACGATGCAACCAGGTGTCTTCAGAATTTAGGTAAATAAAGGTGTTAATCCAAGTCCCAAGGTACAGATGATATTCAAATAGAGGGCTATTAAGTATATCCACTTAATACAAGAAACAGGTAGACTTGAAATCCCTGTGTTACTCATATCTCAACATCTTCAGAGGTAAAAGGCTGCACCTCTCCTAATCCTGGAGGCCTGGAGAGTTGTTTGCCCAGGGAGTTTCCCCGTCACCCAGAAGGGATTCCTTCTTTTGAGGACAGAATTCCTCGTTCTTGCAGGATCTATTCCATGGGGTGCCAGCAGAGCTAACCCTTTCCCCACCAGCACAGGCAGGGACCCTGACAGGCCCAGGACATCAGAGCACCACGTCCCCCACCCTTATAACTGTTCCTATGATTAGTCGTGGTACCCAAGCCACGCCGGCCAGAGCTGTCGCTAAGATGTTAGCTCTCCTCTCTCCAAAACTACGGGTCCTTGACCATGGTGTGAATGGCCATGTTTTCTGTTAAATTGGGGGGTGGGGGGGAATGAAGCCAAACAGAAGAACACAGAACCCAGAGATGAAAAAGACAGACAAGGTAGATCTCCAAGGACATAGGCTCAACTCTGATCCAGCCAAATTACTTGACCAATCCTGTTGAGTTCCTACTTTCCTGTAGGGAGTTGCAACACGGGATTCGGTCACTTGCAACCAAAAGGATCTTGGCCAAATGCTGTCCTTTGTGAGTGGTCTGTCTCTCGCTTCAGCTTCTTTTGCAATTCCACAAACTTCAGTGACCCCAATAGTTAATGCACCTGCTTTTTTTTAATCCCCAGCTCGATTTACAGCAATAACCACCAAGAAACACAAGTATACTTCTTTCTTAAGCAAAGTGGGGAGAAGCTTAACTGTAAATAACAAAGGGTGTTGGCTTTCATGACAGTTTATCAAATTTATGTTCTTGAAAAATTGAAAAGTAAACTACATCTTAGCAGAACAAGCACTAACTGTGAGTTGAGGCTGATTTAAGCCGAGAACTTGTGCAAAATTGAATTTCAAGAGGGTGTGTTAGGAGGCCAGCATTTGCTCTCTGGTGATGGGGACACAATTGAACCAGAGGGTCCAAATTTGGGGGAACTGGCAGGATATTGATGGCAGAACTTGCCCCAGGTCTTGGAGCACATTATATTCCCAGAACTATGCCCCAAGCAGCGCGGTGAGCAGCCGCAGTGAAGCAAAGAATGTGACACGAGGGAGAAATTGTCAGAGGTCATCCCCAACTGAAGACAGAAGACCCTGTGTTATGGTTTGTCCTTCTGCAGCTGCTGTAGGAAGGACGTCGCAGAGAAGGAAAGATATAGGGGAGGGAAAGCGAAAAGAATCAGAGTTTGGGCGTCAGATGAAGAACACAGATCAGTGAGGTTTATCCTAAACCTTCCCCCAAACACACAGAGATTCCCCCAGAGCTGCTGGCTACTCAGCGTTCACAAGTCAAAGGTGGACAGAGAAGTGGGTGCCTGCCAACCCAATGCTTGATTCAACAGCTAATTCAAAACCAGAAAACAGCTGGCCGAAGCTGCAGGAGCAAATAACACCTTATTGGTCGAAGTGCTGGGCAAGAGACTGGAACCAGGCGAGAGCTTTACAAGGAAACTCGTGTAAGTGACTAAATCACTTGTGCCGAACGGGACTCCTGACTGAGGCTGTTAGAGGTCCACGCGAGGTTCGTTTCTACCCGGTGGAACTGATTTTCCCTTCTGAGAAAATTAAAGTGGGGCACCACAGAGAAGCAGATCAGAAGGTTTGAGGGAAGTTTTTGAGTGTGTGACACGTGTTATGAACACGGCTGTGCCATCAGGAGCTTGGACCTGGGAGTCAGGGTCTGAGGAAGGAGAACAGTACACGAGGCTGAGAGGGGGCAAACACACAAGTTATTTTCAGTAGACGTCTTTTGACTACGCACTTATTTTAGAAGAACTTTATATCCTTCATGGGTGTGAAGAAATTGTGAGAGCAGCATTTAACTTTTTTGAAATTTTTTTATTGAAGTATAGTTGATTTACAACGTTGTGTTAATTTCTGCTGTACAGCAAAGTGACTCAGTTATACATATATATACATTCTTTTTAATATTCTTTTCCATTATGGTTTATCCCAAAATATTGAATATAGTTCCCTGTGCTATCCAGTAGGACCTTGTTGTTTGTTTTTAACTTTTCTGAATAAATCATTCCTATTTCTATGAAAACAAAATCCCTTAACACACACACACACATGCATGCATGCATATACAAGCACATACACACACACACATGCACGCACACACAGGCACATACACACCTTCTGTTTGCACCTGGGCTGCTTCTTCGTTTGCGTTCAGCTTTCTTTTCTTCTGGTTAAATAACCCCAGTGGCTTTCGCCTCGTCTGGGCCCCGCTGTCCAACTGCATCCTCAGTGTCACTGCGGCCCCTCCACCTGCCGCTCCGAGTCTGTCCCTCCTGCATTCCCTGATGCCCTGGTCTAAACACGGTACCACGTCAGGGCCTGACAGGTGCTCTGCAGCTACATGGGGACCAGTGTTCCTGCTTCCTTACCCCCAGGTTTATTGACAGTTGGCGGCTTGTGCTCAGATTCCAGCCACACCGTGGCCCCTCTAAAGCGTGGACAGCCACTGCAATGACCAGGGGTTGGCATCCCTGACCTCACTCTCCACGCCAGAGACCCTAGATGGGGCAGAATCCTGCCCCTGAAATGAGAAAAGGTCCACATCTCCTGCTCTAGGTCTTTCTCTCTGTCCCTGACCTCCCTGAAAATGGTGCATCAGAACTGGTCTCTCCTCCACGCATCACCCGGAGTCCAAGTGTGCACACCTCAGATGTTATTGAACACGCGTGTGCTTGGGAGGCAATGACATGCAGCCCACAGTCACTCCCACGGCTGCGACTCACCCCCCAGAAGAAACCTCCCAGGGGGCCCCAGAGACCCCTCCGACTTTTCTCCTAGATGTGTGACATCTTCATGTACAGCCTTCATCTGCACTTGATTTTTTTGTGTTAGGTGATAGGTTCTGAGATTTAGTAAAAGCCCCAAAATTGATGGGAAGGACTTCTGTTGGCTGATAAGAGAGATTTTAAAGGAGTTTTAAAGGAGTCCTTTTCATCCAAGTTACTTCTGCAAACATCCTTGAGAAACAAACCAGTGCCTTTGAACGGAGCCAGCCACAATTCCTTCCAAATTTCCTGGAAACCAATACGCACACAATTAAGCGGTAAACCCTATCCAAGAGGGTTTAGGTGTGGGGTCCTCAAGCAGACACAGCGACCTCTTAGGTGACTGTGACCATGGCCCGTTTTGGCGTGGAAATCTGTGCACGGCTCCCTCTGTGTGGCCCAGACACCAATCACAGAGGCCCCGGGCTGTCAACCTCGATGCCACCCAGCCGTAGCTTGGTACCTTTTCTCCACTGGGTGGGCCCAGGCTCCTCCAGTCCACTTCATCTGGTCCTGATATGTCAGCCCCAGATGCAAGCTAAATAAAGACAGATTCCTGATGAAATAAAAAATGGTGTCAGCACTCACACAGAGCTTAAATTCAGGCTTTTCAGGAAATGTTAAAGATGAATGAGTTAAGGTATTCCCAGCAATCTTGGGCACGTCATCGATCATATGGAAAGCTTTTAAAATGAAGTTACAAATATCTTAAGATGAGAGAATAAAAACCGTACTAGTTCGAGACATTGTTTTTGAAACTTCAAAAGCTTATCACATTAGCCAAAAATACAGCCCTTCACTTGACAGCCTTCGACGGGTAGAATTGAGGGCATGGGCTGCTGCTTCTTACTTTTCTGTACTTTGAGAATTTTCTGTGAGAAGCCTGAATTTTCTTTGTAAGCAGAAAAAAAATTAAAATAAACTGCAAATCTGTCATAAATTATAAAATACTAAGGAAGCTAAGACTCACACAACTTGGAAGAAAACTTCTAGCAATACTTAGGTGATGATATATACCCAGGATGTGATTTCTAGGTTAACAGTTATTTTATTTGCTTACAAATGGGTAAAGTCTAGGGAAAGAACGTTTCTCTCTAAATATTGCACTTGCCATGGAGATGCAATAGCGATCTCTCTAGAAAGCATGTTTCTCGTGTCGTTTTAGTGTGTAATTGCTCCATATTTAAAATGTTGACTGAAATCGCTGAGGGTAGTGTTTAAAATGCATTCAACTGACACCTCGTCCTTGTGAAAACTAGGTATTTGTCTCTGTCCTCTGAGGAAGCTCATGATGAGGAAAACCCGAGGAGTAATGAAGAAGGATGACATCCCAAAATGAATCCAGCTTCTTCCCATCAATTAAATAGACTGGATACTAGATATCTTGTTTGATACAGAAATAAAAAAGAATATGTAACTCGAAACGCATGCTGTCCTGTGCACAACTGTGCCTTGCAATGACATGCTTTCATCGGAAAAGCCGATGGAGTATTTCAGCAGTTAAAAGCATGTCTTTTCTCAGCCCTGGAGGTCTGTAGCTGGTAGAATGCTGCTGAGACAAGATTGCCGCCCTCCTGGCTGATGGGCCTCAGGGAGCTTTGATTGGTCGGCACAGGTGAAATATTATTTCAGATCCCCAATGACATTCTGGTGACATCACCGGCAACACTCTTCTGATGCAGTGGTCTTAGCAATTCTCATACAATTCATGGGGTAAGCCAACAGACCCCATGAAGACATCTAGTCTGGAGAGTCCATCATGACAACCTCAATATGCTCCAATGGGGTTCACTATTATTCCCACAGAATAGTAATGTCTGAAATGAAATGAACAAAACATTATAATCATGGCAACTTCCCAGTCTGAGGAAAATACTTAAGGTGCTACAACTGCTGACGAGGCTCCTGAACAGTCTCCCTCGGACACGGGCCTCCAGGGGCAGCGGATAAGGCAGGGTCCCTCCAGAACCCCATCAGCTGGGCTCCTGGACACCCTTCCGGCTCCTGCCCCAGCCTGGCGCACCACATTCAGGGAGAGCCACGTTCCCGAGGATGCCAGGACTGGAGCCCCAGAGGAGCTGGGGGCACAGGTGGAGGCCAGGGACACCGGGAAGTAGAAATGAGAGAGAAGGAGGAACCTGGGTGATCTGGCCACCCTTTGAGGATGAAGAGTCTAGAAGCTCCTGGATTCTTGAGAAAGCCTAGTGCTTACAGAAGAACTATCTGGGTTTTTTTCCCTTTCTTTTTCATTTGTTTCTCCTTTAAATCTTACATTGAAAAATAATATTCTAGGGAACCCATGGGTCAAATATGTCACATGCCCTTTTCTGTGGATTGGTAAGAATTTGCCTCAAAGAGGCAGAATTGAAATTCATTCATTTTAAACCTATCTTCTCTTTATAGAGGACAGTCAAGTACCAATGCCTAAAATCATCAGTACTGCGTAACTCTTAATGGTGTGGTGA
The DNA here is from genome assembly GCF_009873245.2 of Balaenoptera musculus. Classification (NCBI taxonomy): domain Eukaryota; kingdom Metazoa; phylum Chordata; class Mammalia; order Artiodactyla; family Balaenopteridae; genus Balaenoptera; species Balaenoptera musculus. Next base: position 3,443,653 of record NC_045800.1, on the reverse strand, counting down.
CACGTGATAATGGGCACTTAACACTTGGCCTGAATCCCGTTAATATATGGTGATGGAAGTTACTCGGGGCCTGAGCCTGAGCAGGACAGGCTTACTGGCCAAGCACTGACATCAGAAGCAACTGTGTGAGGCCATTTCCTTGTGTGCAATTCACACTTGTCATCACCACGGCCGGCCACACTGGACATCCAGGCAAGGACTTCTCTTAAGGTCACCTCATTAGTCAAAAGTCCATTGGAGCTTCCAGAGGAAGGGAGCATGTAGGATGCAGCAAACTCCTGGGAAGACCATGGGGAGTAGCTATTTATTTGCAGATAAAAACTTTTTCAGTTCAGAAGCAAACTAGAGGCAGGGGAGAGTCATTTAAAATAGCTCAGTCACACAAAGTCATCTGAAAGGGAAAAGTGGGCCAAACCACAGGGCACGGAAGCTGAACCCAGTGAATGTGTACAATTTCCCAACTTAGGGATTTCTAGCACGAAAGGGTAGGCACGTTCCATCTCTGGAAGTTTAAATTCATGTGGCACGATTTGTCAAAATTGAAAGGAAATCACTGGCCATGCTCCCTGAGACAACCTCTTCCCGATGATGAACACGGTGCCCATATGAGGCTTAAAGGAAGGGGAGGCTCCCCTCCCTGGAAAATGCCAGAAGCAGAGGGGAACCCATTCCATGTCAACCAAGGAACAAGTCATGGGAGACCAATTTGATTACACTTCCCTGATAGAATTTCAAGAACCGCCAATTCTGAGTGCAATACACATCTTCTAGTAAAAGTTTAACAAAGCATTTGACAATACGATCTATTAGATTGCAGAACAGACTTCCAAAAGAAGTTGTGGGAGTGATCTCTCTGGGGACCTTTCAAATAAAACAAGACTAGCCATTCGACAAAGCATGTTGCAGAGAACAATTTTTTTTTTTCACTAGGTTCCTTGATTTAACTGGGCCACTTAATATTTTGGGGGTGAAAATACGATAAGCACCATTGAAACCAGTCCTCTTTCCAGAGGAAAACATCATCAGAAACATGGGTTTGTTGGTACACTTTTCGGTTTTTATCCCTTGCTTACACATAAGAAAAGCGGGCTCTTCTCAGATGACCCCACTTCCCTGAGATAATGAGAACCCGAGCCCACCAGCCATGACCACAGAAGGCAGAGGAAGGAACTCACCAACGCTGGCCGAGGCCACAGGCTTCTCCACCAGCAACCAAGGGGTCCAGCAGTGGGATCCCACACACCGTGCCTTCCACCTGCTGCTCCACAGCCAACCCAGCAAGAATGTTAGCATCCCAGGATGCCCTCTCCCGAAAAATAAAACAGAATTGTCACTGTAGCTTGACAATTCACACAACAGGCACACAACGTGGTCTGAAGCCCCTTAACCCCCCCATGTCCACTATGATAAGATATATAACAGGACATCATTTTCTATCATTCTTTCCTTTAACCAGCCGTACAAATATTTATAAGCAAGAAAACTCCAAAACCGTGTTTGTCTAAAATACAAATACTAATTGCTTCCCTAGTCGCACTCTACTACTTTTGAGGAGGAAAAAAAATGGTTTTTTTTAAAACCTTGCTACAAAATATATGCAGAATTTGTTTTCCAATGAACGCATAATAAGGCTACCTCTTAAGTCAAGATATGTAAAAAATTGCCCTTTTCACAGCTGATAAAATACAAATTAATCCTTAGAGGATTTAACATGTGCCTATATACTACTTTCAAGTCTGAACGCACCATGGCAATTAATATGGCTTCCGTTAGCCTGTGAGGAAATCAGTAACTTTACCTTTGAAACTAGAAATAAATGCAAAGTTGACCCTGTTTTAAATGCCTCCTACCTGTGTGTGTGCAGGAGCCCGGGTTTGCTTGCAAACGTGCTACTAGAAGTGTGATTGGATGCCCTTCAGAAGATCACAATTGCCACAGTCCCTCTGTAGTTGTAGCATTGCGTCCAGAATCAATTTGAGTTCCAAAAGCTTTAAATTGCAGTGTCTTCAGGGTATGAAATAATGTTGTTTGTATGCAACTGCAAGTTCAGTTTATTATGAGAAATGCAAACATTTTAAAAATTAAAGAAACATTTTTCTTTGTGTTTACAGTTCTTTGTGTTAGTTTAACCCCCGCACTTAACCTCCACAGTTCAGTTTATAAACTCTCCTTTCATTTGTTTTTGCATGCATGCAGACTTAACCCTTGGTTACCCAGCTCTTTTTTTTGAGTACCAGTAAATGAAGGCTTTTGAGAGCAAATGTGCATTTCTCCCATCTCCCGGAAGTGTGTAGTTGGTAGGCTACAGAACTATGTAATTACATTTGCAGAAATTTGATTATTCCTTACTTTTAACCCACCATTCTTAGAAAGCCACTCAGGTCTCTTTTTAACCTTCATTTATTTAGCATACGTATTTCAGTTTTCTAAATTGGATTCAGGGCATCTGAGGCCATAACAACTTATAACCTAAGCCAGACTGAAGTTGAAATCTGTGTCGTAATTTCATCCAATCACATTTCTCTTTGTTGATACCTAGCATTTTCCAAAATGAGCTTCACATTTTTTTCTTTCATCTTGGACTCAAAATTTTAGTCTACAACTAAAAGGGTCATTTCATTTTCTTCTTCAAAAATAAACCCTTCTAATTATCACAGTGCTTATTCTTTAAGTGCCTGGTAATCGGGCAGGTTTGACTCACATTTTTTAAGGCTAGGATGTCTGTTGATACTCTGCTTTTGTGTATTCATCAGCAAAAGTCTATAGAATTTCCTGTAATGGTCTTGGTTTATTTACAGTTTCGCCGTCATATTTGTTTAGGCTAAAAGAACGCCTCTGCGGAGTTAAGGCGAGCAGCCCTCTTTGCTCTGAGAATTATGTCACCTCTTCTGTCCCATTTCAGCCCATGGAGCTCTTTTGACAGACAGCATGAACAAATCTGCATAAGGAAAAGTAAGTGACAGCTGGGGTCAGACTCTCTCTGTTTAATGACACTGCCAGTTACACATTTTGAATTGTTTAAATATGAGTCTACCGCTTCCACAATCATCATTTCACTGGTTCCACTTTTCATACCCAACAGCCAGGAAACTGACACGTAATTACACACTTGCTGATGGTATCGCCGGTGCCGATAATTAAAACTGCCACCCGAGGATTGCGATTGCTAGTCTACAGCTGGGATGTTGTCAGGAGACAACAACTGCAGCAGCTTTTAACGCCGTCTCCTTACAGGTGGACCTCTGGTCCCGGCGCTGGAGGAACCGGCCGGCCTCCGCACATCATTTGCAACGTCTCACACAAATGAAGAAAATCTATTAACAATCCAGTAAGTGGAATACAAACGCGATGACCCAAGGGTTAAACTGTCTGCTTGGACTCAGGAGTTGGATCTGTTAGGTATTGTTCTTTTTTTCCCCTCTTGTGGCTGTATTTACCGAAAAGATCACCAAATGGTCTCCCGCCTCTGAGTACAGCTTCAAGTTTTCACCTGTGAAGTTGGAGAGGATGCAAAGACGGTATAGCTTGGCTAACTGCTTGAATCCATGGCTGGATCCAAATTTAAAAAATAGGGGCGACTCTGGGGAAAAAAAAAAAAAAAACTTTAAACACTTACAAGTTCTTAACTAAAGCTAGGTTTAATTTCTTGGGAGGAAATGAGATTGAGACAGAAAGAGACTGAGGGTGGGGACATTCAAACTGCTTGGGGGGTTGAGTGTAATCCCACTTCTGCCCAAGAATGTGGTCCTGCTGGCGGCATAACATCTGGTGACTTCTGACATCCAAGTTTCTCCTCCATCCATGCAAGGACAGACAGAGGGGGCAGAAGTGTGAAGAGTTGCTAAAATAATCTAAATAGGGCAGGCAGGGAATGCAAAAAAGACAGGCGCCATCATGAGTAGACACGAGCTGTGGATTTATGAATGTTAAACATTAAAATATTAGAAAGAAGTAACTGGAAAAGTTAAAGCTGCCACAGACAAGTGATAATCCAAATTTTAATAGGCCCCGACAGCATGAGAGAGAGAGGCAGCTTTGCCTGGAATGAACTATATTTATTCAATTCAAAAATGAGCAATTTATTCATTTTATTAGGCCCAAACCTTATCACATGGGTCCGTGTGTCTTTCATGGACTGCCTGCCTTTCAAAATAACCTCCCAGCACATCTGCCCTGGGAAAATGAAGACAAGACCACTACCTGCTCCCTGAGCTGAGCTCGGGGGGGAAGAGTCACACAGCAGAATTAAAGCTACTTGTGCAGAAGGAAAGGTTCTCCTCACACCCTCTGCTAGGCTCACCTGCCATCCTGGTTTTCTGGACTGAGGCGTCTCAAGGACTTAGGACATTCATGCTAAAACCAGAAAGTCCCAGGCCACCCAGAATGAGTTGGTCAGCTGCCTACACCTCTGCATTACGTCAGAGAGAAAGTCGGATTGATTTTTTTTTTTTTTTAACCTTTTCCAACCCTACTGCAGAATCACCGAATTACATATTTGGGGCTAATCGAGCTAGAGCTGGACACCTTTATCCCAGAAGTAACAGGCATGTGGTGGGCGGGTCTGAGCACCAAGCATATTCTAAAAGCTCCCATTTCAATCTATTGTAATTTAAAATATCTTAACATTAATACCAGGAGGATAAATTATGCAATAGAAAACAAAATTGCATGAACTTTTAAGAGGAAACACAGGTTTTCAGAGGGTGTTTGCTCTTTGGGCTGGATGGACAGCCAGGGTTCAGCTCACACCTGGAGCGTATTTCTGTTTGCATTTGAGCAGTGCGATCCAGTCTACTTCCCTGTCCCCCTTTCAGGCCACAGAGAACGACGTGCCCAGGGACACCTCACAACTCCTCTCCTAAGATCCAACCTGCCTCCCTGTGTCTTCCCCTCCGGAGTCCGAAGTCTGCCAGGGATTCTGCTGGAAGGCAGCAAGCGTGCTCAGGGCAGGCGAGCCTCAGCCTTTCCCTGATCTGTGGTCACCAGGAGTCCTGGTGGTTCTTGTCTATAAACAGTGATAACATCGGCTTTCGCAGCCTGCCGTGAAGATTAACGTGATCTAACAAATGTGAAGTATGTGGTCATGCTTCCCACCTATCAGGTGATCTGCTGACGGTTTCGTGGTTGAAGAGGAAAAGGGATGAAACTATTTCATACACACCACTTCACAAATTTACAATTTATATTGATGATGATTGACTCAGAAATCTCCTTAAGTTCTTACTAATTGGTGTTTTCTTAAAGCGCGTGCCCTAGAAGAATCTCACTGGTCAGTTCTCAGGTAATATTCAGGAAACAGTGCCACACACCTTGCCTAGAACGTTTTCAAAATATTTGTGCGTCGTTTACATTTATCACATGGATATTTATTGCTACAATTATGCTGTGTGGTCTCCCCAACACCCAAAATGTATCAATGACCCAAAAGTTCAAATTTTTAAATAATTTTAATCATTAATAATTATGTGTTAATATTTACTAAATATAAAGTAAATTTATTATATTTTTAAAATAAAGAGTAGTTTTAATATTTATCACTGTTTAAACTTTTAATACGAAACTAATAATCTAGCTATTCCAGCACAGTGATTGCTAACAATGAACAGACTTCAACACAAGCATATGTTATAAAAAGTGAATCTGCAACAGAGGATTTCTATCAAGCATCCAAAATAGTCAAGAGCTATTAGGAAGTAAGATGAGAATTAACTGAAAACTGACTTTTATTGACCTGCCAATCTGTGCATCACTAGATCCAGTGTCTTTGATAAAACAATCGCAATTAGTGGCATGAAGGCATCAGAGGGTGAAAAGAGACCAAAACTGCAGAAACAGCATTCAAGATCAGAGCTTTCCTTGCAGACATAGGTCAAGTCACACTTACTGAGAAATGTGTAAATCTGTCCACTAGTTAGATATTATGGTCAGTAAATGAGAAGAAGCAATGGGCGAAATTCCTCAGTGACGTCACTCTGGGATGTCACTGATATTAATGGCGGTTATCCTCACCTGTGTGCTCTCACAGGTGTCTTGCTGCACGGTTGGGCAAAGCCCGCTCGTATGCAGAGCTCAAACCAACTCTGCATCCGTGTGAGAGGCACACTGGACAGCACAGTTCCCCAGAACACACAATGGACAACTCAGAGCCAGCAGGGACATCTTGAGAACTCCTGCTGCAAGAGAAGAGATTTTACATTTATTCCATAATTACCTGCTGAGCAGTGATACAGACCAGAGGAGGCATGTGGAAGCCCGCTCTGCTGGGGCAGACAAGAGGTCGCATCTGAAGCCTGATTTACACAAACTGTTCACTCTTGGGGAATTGGGGGCCTCTGGTCTTGACTCCAGCTTGAAGAAAATAATAAAAATCGTGCATATTATCAAGTCACAGAAGCAAACTATGTGTGTTATGCAAAGAAAAGGACAGCAGAGTTCTGTTCTCCCACATTATGAGACAGTAAGTTCTTCATGTGAGTTTTTGAAATAAAAAAACCTTTTCTTTGTGATACTAAAATGCCATTAAAAAACACTGTCTGCTTTGAAAAGGCTTACTGAAATGACCTAACAGAGGGATATACTGAGTATTTTGAATAGCTAGCTCAAGCTTATCACTTTAGGACTAAAATTCCCCATGTTAACACTGAAAAAAAAAAAAAGGTTAAAATTTCTCAGTAAGACCAAACTGAAGAGTAAACAGCTTATTTGTCAGAAGTTTGAGTCTTTCCGAACACTTGATGCTTTTTTTGCACTATGAGCAAAAGAAATTAATGCTATATTTTAGGAGGCATATTTTAAAACCACATGTAAATATAGAAACAGCATGACAAAATACTTTTCAGATCCAAAAGCAACCAAATTCTGGGTTTCACCACTATTTTCCCCAAACTGGAGCATTCAATCTTCTGCAGGAATACCTCGGAGGCACTGTGGGTTTGGTTCCAGACCAGCACAATAAAGCAAATATTGCAATAAAATAAGTCACACAAATTTTTGGTTTCCCACTACTATACTGTAGTGTATTAAGTGTGCAATAGCCTTATGTCTAAAAAAACAATGGACATACTTTCATTTTAAAATAATGCTGTTGGGAAAATGGCGCCAGTGGACTTGATCAATGCAGGGTTGCTACAATCTTCAATTTGTAAAAGCACAGTATCTGCAAAGTGCAAAAATGTGAAGCGCAATAAAACGAGGTATGGCCGGACTTAAGAGTGATGCAGGCTCAGGGACCCAGCGTCTAGGGAACCCAGGAGTCCTCAGTGAGAAAAAGTCACCTCTCTCCAACGGTTGGTTGGCTCCACACTCCACCTGATGAGCAGACCTGTGACCAAGGTCATGGAAGTTCCTGACATCACTGGTCTATGTTACACTTGGAATCCCCACCAGGAGCGATGCACAACTCATTCCCAACAAAAGAAATTGTAAGTTAAGATTTTCTGATTCAGAATGTAAAAGGCTGAGAAAAGAAACTGTCTGAAGGTTCACCTACTGAAGGCTTAGCTCTCTTTGCTACATATTAGGTATCTTTGTTAATACCACTGCCCTCACTGATGTGTACATAGGAAGTGTCCTTGCTGAAAGAAAACATAATGTTTTATGAATTAAATTGGGATGCATTATTTTCTTTAACCAAAACTCCAGCCCCTTTGCTCTATACATGGAATTGGGATGATTCTGTGCACTGGAAATCTGGGCACTTCTGAGCCTTAAACAATCAAACAGCAAAGACGGGCCCCAGTGCCCACATTTAGGTCACTCTGAGATGCGGCTGAGCAAAAACTACACATGTGACTGTGCATTTGTGAATTTTATGGGCCTTTTCTTTTTGAATCTGGCAGTCAAAGTAGCCATCCAGCCAACTCGAAGATCTCCAGGGAAAAGAGATGCATGTGCATAAGCGCAGAGAGTCAGAATAAAGCCGTTAACATCTGGGTTTGATGCGCTGTGGGCCCGCTCTCTATTTTGCCATGCCGAGCTCTCCCAGCTCTGGGTGCCATCAAGAAGCAGGCGTTCTGGCCTCTGAGATGCATGGTGCCCCAAGGTTGGCTTTGGGACGGGTCGGCCCCAAATAGAGACCTCGCATGCGAACAATCAAGAACAACAATAACAAACAAAGAACAACAAACAGGCCATCCCCTGTAGGAAAGCAGGCGATGAGAAAAGGGGAAGACGCTAGGCCTTTTCACTCACACCCGCCCTGTGATCAAGCTGTGAATCCAGGGTGTTCCCTCCTGCCGGAATGCGAGGGGAAGAGCGAAGGGTCAAAAATGGACCACCAGCCCTAAGCTCCTAGAGGCTTCGTTTTTCTAAAATTGTGAGTGGGGGGGGGCGGTCCCTGGCCAGGGGTCAGGTGGGCCCAGCTGTGTGGCTCCTTGCCCAGGCCCTCTAAGGGACGCTCCTGTCGGCATTAGCGTCTCTTTCCACGCTATCCTGGTGCCACCCAACCTTCCAGCGGGCAGGTGGTCACACAGAGGCAGGGACGGGAAAGTTGGGGGGTGGAAAGAAGGAAGGCTCAGAGTCCAAATGCATGCCTATTCCCAGCAAGGGACTCAGGGCACAAGACAGCTGGGGCCCTGGGCCATGGACCTGGTGTCAGGCCAAGGGCTCAGACTGGGACAGAGAGGGGCAACGGGACAGGGGCAGCTGAAGGCCTGGAGGGGGAGCCAGCCGTGTGCTGCCAGGGACCCCACTGCCCAGGGCCTGCCGTGCCTCCCAGCTCGGGGTCACTGGATGGGGAAGGAACAGCCCCCTGAGAGCTGCTTATCCAGCCAGGACCCCAGTCCTCTCCAGATGCCCCGTGTCGGCCAGCCTGGTGATGAGCAGCAGCCCCATTAGAAGTCCCCTAGCCGACTTCTCCCCAGATGGCACTTCCGAGCAGCATTTCTACACTGTCCATATGAAATCAGGTGGTGCCCTCCAGAACCAGACATTCCAGAACAGCAGGGATACTTCCTCAGAAGGAACTTATTTTAATTATATTTAACACGATGACCGCAGCGGCCACTGTGTGGGGAAAAGACAGTCCACCCCATTTACCAATGGGAGACACAAGTCAGAAGCTGACGGAGGATGGTACTTCCGAGGGTCTGTCTCTGAGGGCCAGGGTTTCTTCACTTGACTAATCTTTTCCTTCCCCTCAAATAAACTCCATAAAGATCCTCTTTAAAAGTGCACGGTGCACACACAGTCCCAGCGTCCTGAGGACATTGGTAGCACTGCCACCACCACGAATGACACACCTCACACTTGGAGACAGCTCAGGATGACGTGTCCTGCCTCTTACAGTTGGCCTGCCTCTCTCCACCATCACCCCTATTTTGCAGAAGGACAGAGGGAGCCAAGGGGCAAAGGTAGGCAGCTCTCAGGGAGGAGTTCAGAAGAGCAGGCCCTGCGGAGACGCCCCTGTGGGAGATCTGGGCTTTCTCCCGAAGCAACCTTGACTCCATCTGAGTAGATTACTGAGATTCCTAGAGCAGGAGATACAGAGATGGAGAAACACAGAGATCTGTACAGAGCAGGGTTTGTGACGGTTCTGTTCTCTGTGAAATAACAGCTCCTTGTGGTCCAAGCAACTTAGCAGCCGTTCAGAGTGAACGGGGCAGGCGGTGCGGGGAGAGGGCACTGAGTTCTAGAGAAAGAAACTCCATTTGGACCAGTTGGCTCCGAAGTGGCTGGTCGGCCTGCCCAGCCCAGAGTGAAATAGAAATCAGGATTGAAGCAGTCAACACTTTCCCTCCATCACATGAACAGACAGACCCGCTGTCCACAAATACTGGGGCCCCTGCAGGTTCAGGCTTGGGCTGGAGAGAAAGTCGCTGTCTACAGACTCTGTTTCCCCCTGTGGCCTGTGCCCCCTGCCCTGACCCACTGGGAGAAGGCCACCCGACCCCACCTTCCCGATCTCAGGGCCCAGGAGCCAGGCTGGATTGGGGGCTGATTCGGTGACATACAAGCCTTGCCAGCCTCCTCCTCCCTCCCGGACCCACCTCCTGGCCCATGGAAAGTTCCAGAGCTCATTCATACTATGATGTAAATAGCTTATATCCTCCCAAATGCATTTACACTTTGGAGGGTAGCAAAGTTTTAAGCTAAAGACGTATGTCCCTAAAAATCAGGGGAAGAGTCAGACTTTCCTTCATTTCACCTATAATCAGCCCAAAGGTTCCCAATACTCCCTGAAGAAGTGATACACAGAAGAGACACAGAGGTGGCCGGAATGACCCTGGTGGAGAGAGGAGAAGGAAAAAGGCACTGGAGAGGGCCTCCTGCTCTGCCCCAGGGCCCCCTCTGAAAGCCTTGCTCTCCCACCAGCCTTCCTGCTGGTGGCCTGGCGGCCTTCAATCTTGCGGGCCTGCACTGACACCGCAAGTCCCTGCAGCTGAAAGATGCCATTTCAAATGCAAAAAGGCAGTCACTTCAGCAATATTGATTGCCAGCTGCCAGTGTCCGCTTCCCTCGGCCAAACACTGAGTGACTGCAGTCACAGGCGGTCACAGCCCAGTGGACAAAGGTGACAGGGCATCTGGCTACACACAGGACGCCTGCCTGAATGGCAGCAAGTGCCAAGCGCCCACAAGGAGCAGGGTGATTGCGGCCATGTCACAGTCCTGCTGACACTGCTGCCTCCCTCCCACAGTCACCGGACTCGGGACTCCCTGCGGACCCCTCCCCAGGATCCGCTCCCCTCCTGGGCTGGACAAAGCTGAGCTCACCCTGGGCTCTCAGGCAGAAGCTGTAGCGACGTCACAAAAGCAAGATCAGGGGATCTCACCCCCACCTGGGTGGGCTCGGGGAAGACAAGGCACACTGCTCCTGCAGCCCGTCTGCCAAGCTGCTCAGAAGGCAAGGCCAGCCCAGGGCTGCAGTGTGCTGGGCCAGTGGGACGATCCACAGGGCCGGCTCTCACTGCTCCCCCAAGGCCAGCAGCGGATGCTCTGGCCACTGACGTACTGATGGGGCTGGTCCCCCTCCTCCCCGAACCCCTCTGGGTCCTGCCACTCTCAATCAGTCCCAAATACTCCCCAGAGAAGCCAGGTTCAGCACGGCCCAGCCCACCCCCTCCTGCAGCGGTTCTCAGACCATCTCCCTGGCTCTTACCGGCCCAGGCGTAGCCTGCTTATTCAAGGCCCCCAGCCACAGAATATATATTGGTTTCCATAAATAAAGTGAGAGACTGAACATACAAACAGACAATGGTGAGACGACAGATGGACAGTGGAACTCTGACCCACGACCCCAGCAGTGACCAGCCCAGGAAGCCAAACCATAGCCTCTGCCATAATCAGCCCAGAACGGCCAGGATGGGTCAGTAACTGCCAGCTTCTCTCATCTTTGCTCCCGCTTCCAATGCAGGACCAACCAGAGAAAGTCAAATACGCTCCCCAAGCACATCACACGGGATGCTCAACTTCCAGGGAGTGGCCTCTGGCTTCCCCGGGCCAACAGCCTCCAGTCGGGGCACACCTGGAGGCCCCCTCCCTTTTCCACCATAAAGCTCTCCCGCTCCTCCGCCTCCTTTGAGTCTCTGCCAAACACAAGGGTGGCCGAGCCCCTTGCCAGAGCCACCTCTGAACAAATAGCCTCTATTTGTTCCCGTTTGTGTGGTCTTCATTTACTTCCAAAAAGTACATACAAAGACCTCAAATAATTCACTTTAACTACTCTCTATCTTAAGAGGATGAGAGGACAAATCACCAACTCAGAGAAAATATTTGCAAATTATATATCTGATAAAGTCCTTATATCCAGAATAAACAAAGACCTCTCAAAATTCAAATGTAAGTAAACAAACAACTCAATAAAAAACGGACAAAAAACTTGAACAGACACTTCACCAAAGACGATATAAAAATGGCAGCAAACACACAAATAGATATTCAACATCATTAGCCATCAGGGAAAGACAAATTAAAACCACCATATAGCTCTTAGAATGGCTGAAATAAAAAAATACTGGTGGGCTTCCCTGGTGGCGCAGTGGTTGAGAGTCTGCCTGCCAATGCAGGGGACACGAGTTCGAGCCCTGGTCTGGGAATATCCCACATCCCGCGGAGCGACTAGGCCCGTGAGCCACAACTACTGAGCCTGCGCGTCTGGAGCCTGTGCTCCGCAACAAGAGAGGCCGCGATAGTGAGAGGCCCGTGCACCGCGATGAAGAGTGGCCCCCGCTTGCCGCCACTAGAGAAAGCCCTCGCACAGAAACGAAGACCCAACACAGCCATTAATTAATTAATTAAAAATTTTTTAAAAAATACTGGTAATACCACGGATGGGCAGGAATGTGGATCAGCTGGAAGTCTGATACGTTGCTGGTAGGGATGCAAAATGGCAGTGACTTTGGAGAATAGGTTCACGGTTTCCAATAAACTTAAACATGCACTTACCATATGACCCAGCAGCCCCACTTCTAGGTTTTTGCCCAAGAAAAATGAAAACTATGTTCACACAAAAAATCTGTACCCTGATTGCTTAGAGCAATTTATAGTTGCCCAACTGGAAAACAAACTGCGATCCATCCATATTAAAACAAACAAACAAACAAAACAGCTACTGATAAATGCAACAGCCATGGATGCATCTCAAATGCCAGTGAAAGAAACCGGATGCAAAGGCCGTATCCTGTAAGATTCAATTTATACGACATTCTGGAAAAGGCAGAGCTATGGAGACGGAGAACAGAACAGTGGTTGTCAGGGGATGGAATAGAAGAAGCGATTTACTACAGAGATGCAGCACAAGGGATTTTGGGGGGTGATGGAACAGACCTGTGTCTGAATCATGGTGGTCACATGACTCCAGGAAAAGTCAGAACTGTCCACCACAAGAAAGAAGTTTACTGTAAGTATAAAGGGAAATAAGTGACATTTTTAAAAATCCTATTTATCAGCAGAACTTTCAGGATGCTCATTTCCAGCAAGGTTTTGAAGGGCAATCACGGAATTCTGTAGTCACACATCGCATGTTTTATGTTAAAACGCCATTAGTAAGTCAGTCAAACGCTAATTGCAAAAATGGAAAAAAAAAAATAAGTACATCCGCTTCCCATCAGCATCTACCCCATCTTTACCGCCCCCCCCGACAGTACATTTTAAAACCTATTGATTTACTTATATTTAGAACACGTATTGTTTTCTGATGACAAAGGTAATACACACTCACTATAGAAATATTAAAAGAAGATACAAATAATACCCACTGTACCATTGCTAACTAACCTAACCTATGATTTTCTTTTTCAAAATACTCATTTTTTTCTTGAATGAAGTTATTATTATTACCATTAATGAAACACTAAATATCGCTCATCACAAATAGAAGGTATCCGTAAAATGAACATGACTTAAATAAAACAGTTTAACTATATTTTAAAAGATTAGATTTTTTAAAAGAAATACAGGTCATGATAAATCTAAATAATTCCCCTAAAACACGTACTGGAAAGTAAGCTCCTCAGTGAAAAGGATGGACTTCTCCACCATCAGTCGTGAGTGATGGGCTATTCGGCTTCCAGTCGGTTCTCAAAGTAGAGGGTTCAGCAGCGCCCCCAGAGGACCTGTGAATACAGACGCAGGTCTGGTGCCACCCCTGCCAGCGTTTCTGATCCTGTAGTCCTGGGGCAAGGTTTGGGAAGCTGCCCCTTTAATAAATTCTCAGGTGGGGTGGCGGCCACTGGTCTGGGGACCCCACTTTGAGAATCTCTGCTTTAGGTGCATTTCTGTCTTCTAGACGATTCCAGTTTTCAGACTGAATATAAGTTAGTACCAAGAAAACCAATTCCCATTTTTACATTCTCAGAAATAGTCAACCATCTCACCTTGGTCATGTTGGACACCGAGAATTAATCCTTAACCCAAATGGTATAAGGAACTTTGGGTTTAGGCAATCTCCAGAGTCTGCTCTTCTGAATAAATGATTCACCACATCCTGGAGGTGATGAGAATTTGTTCTCTGTCCACTCACCACTCCCGTCAAGGTGGGGAAAACACCCCTGAATACCTTTCAGCAAGTCTTTCAAGTGTGTCTTCATCATGTTCAAAATATTTTTAGTGGGTTCTTCAGATGAGCTCCCCGCCAGGTCATCTGAACCAGGAAAAGACTCTACTGCCAGCCACGGTCACCACTTTCTCCTGTCCTGCATGTGGAATACTGGTGGCAGCTTACGCTGCCTTCTAGGGATGAATGTACGTTGTTCAAATGAGCTAATATACCTGCAAGATATGCTAATTTGCAAAACCAGCTGTAATCGTGCATACAATCTCACAATTGGGAGATTTCACCCAGAAAGCTCTTGCAACACAAATAGAGTGAAGACTTTTTCAAGCTAAGGCCAAGAAGCCTCAGTATTAAAGAGGAGTTGTCTGTAGTCAGTGCCGTCTCGCCAGTGGCCTCCTCTTACCATGACTGACAGTTCAATTGCTTTGCTGCACTCTCCTCTCCAGTCCCGGCTCCTGTCGGGGGTATCCCCGTCGGCTTCAAGGAGGAGGTGTCACACCCAGAGCATCCGTTCTGCATCTGTGTGTCAGGGAGAGGGCTGAGACCTGCACGTGGCATCTAAGCGGAACTCCCTACTGGAGCCTCATCCCAAGTGAAAATCACCAAAACACCGTCCTTGAAATATGCTCATTACACGTTTTTTTCTAAATTCATTACAATACATAGGACTATTAACATATCTTTTGAGTTCCTCACATGCTAAAATCCATTTCACACCATCAGTGGTGAGCATCAAGTCCTCGTAGAATTTCATGAAAATATGCACGCTTCCTGAATAAGTGCAAGAAAAATATTCAGGAGTAGCCAGGTCACAGACAAAGATAAAGATGACCCCAGGAGAAGAAAACCTAATGAAGCCATTATAATCTTATTAGAAAGAATCCAGTGAGCCAAGATTCAAGGAATATGTACATTTCCACATTTATTTGTAATGGATTTGGTCACTGCATTCCTTTGCACACTCTGCGTGATAAATGATAGATGGATGGATAGAAGGAAGGAAAGAAGGATGGATGGATCAATGGATGGATCGATGGTTAGGTGGATGATGAGTGGATGGAAGGAAGGAAGGAAGGAAGGAAGGGAGGGAGGGAGGGAGATGATGCAGAATCATCACTACATCTGGAAGCAGATCCGCCTCTCCTGGTTGATCATTGTATAACATTGGTCAAGTCATTTTTGCTCTCTGAGCTTCAGTTTCCCCAATTTCAACAAAAAAAATACAATAATTACTGCCCCACTGACCTTTTGAGGTTATTATGAGAATGATATTCATAAAAAGAAAGGGATTATTAAGATATACATTTACCCATTGGCTTAATTTCCTTTCTTGTTTTGTTTTATTTAAACTTTGGCTGATGTGAACTAGGCTGTGTCCAACGTTCACAAATGATTCACTAGCACACTTCATCCAAGCCACTGGTCGACATGACAATTTACAGAAAAAAATCAGCCCTAAGGTGACAACAATAGCTATCATTATATGAGGACATCCTAGTTGTCATGCAATGTTCAAAGTGCTTAACTAGTATTGACTCATTTAGTCCACAAACACCCCTTGGAGGTAGGCATTATTATTGCATCTATTTTCTATGAAGGATTAAGACACAACAATATTAAGCAACTTGCCCTCAGTCACGCAGTTAGTGAACACGGAGCCAGGGGTGCAAACTCAGCGACCTGGCCATTATGAGCATGTAAGTACCATGAGCTCATATCTGGAGTCACACAGACCAGCGTGGAGGACCAGATCTGCAGCACACAAGCTGCACAACCTCATTTAGGCTATAACCTCCTTTCTCATCTATAAAATGGGCATAGGAATATTATCTATTTTACACAATTTTATGGATTAAATAAGGTACACATGTAACCTGATTAGCACTTCACCTAGCATATAAGAACTAAAAAATGTTTGAATTTTGTTTTAATATTTATAACAGGCCACTCTCAGTCCCCTAAAATGCTGAGCATAGGCAAATCTACATATATGAACACCCACCCAATTCATCTGCTGCTGAACAGAACGTTGGGAGCTGTTAGAACTCTGTGTATGCGTGTGTGTGTGTGTGCACATGTGTGCGCATATGCATGTGTATGCACATGTGTATGAGGGTGTGCATGTGTGTGTGTATGCACATGTGTATGAGGGTGTGCATGTGTGTGTGCGTGTGTATGCACATGTGTATGAGGGTGTGCATGTGTGTATGTGTGTGTGCATGCGTGTATGAGGGTGTGCATGTGTGTGCGCGTGTGTATGCACATGTGATTGAGTATATGCATGTGTGTGCATGTGTGCATTTTTCTCCAGCTGAGCTGCTATCATTATCGATCAAGAAGAAACTTTGAAACCAAAACAAAAATGCTAATACACTTCTGCAGCTGTGCCAGGAATTTGAATAAAATGTGTTCCCCTTTCAGAGAAGACTTTAAAATGCCTGAAATCTCTCAAACGGAGGACCAAGGGAGGTGTTTTCTGAATCTTTATCCCACTGCTGCTTTGTCACACTCACCCAAACAGTTCTTGGGTGATTTCATTGGAGACTAAATCGGCAGAAATGAGCTAAACTGTGTTTTCTTCCCCATCTTCTCCAGGAGGCCTGGTGACTCGCCCACCAAGTCCCCAGCAGATGGGGTCACCAATGAGACCACCGAGCAGCCTCCTAAACCCAGATGCAGGTCCAAATAATTCACTCACAGTTCAGGCCAATCTTTGTTCCAGATGGTCAAGTGGAGGTGGGCAATTCAACTGCAATCCCAGCTTTTTCAAACTGTGTTCTCTTACATATTGGTCTCCCACTGCTGCTGTAATGAATTACACAAACGTAATGGCTTAAAACAACACAAATGTATTATTTTATAGTTCTATAGCTCAGAAGTCTCACACGGGTCTTGCTGAGCTACAGTCAGGATGTCTGCAGGGCTGAGCTCCTTCTGGAGGCTCTGGGGGAAGAAACCATCGCCTTGCCTTTTCCAGCTTCTAGAAGCCGCCCGCATTCCTTGGCTCATGGCCCCTTCCTCCGTCTTCAGGGCCGGCAAATGTGGATGGAGTCCTTGTCATGCTGCATCACTCTGACCACCTCTTCTGCCTCCCTCTTCCAATTTTAAAGACCTGTGATTATTTGGGTCCACCTGGATAAGCCAAGATAACATACTTACCTTAAGGTCAGCTGACTAGCAACCTTAATTCCATCTGCAACTTTAATTCCCCTTCACCATGTGACATTGCGTATTCCCAGGTTCCATCTTTGGGGCCGTTACACCACCTCCTAGAATTTACCCACCTCCCTCAACTCTTCCTCCCCCCATAACGCCTCCTCAAGTAAGAGCTCTTCTCAGGGAGAAAGTCTGACACCTAAGAAACACCTAGCAAAGCAGGTTTGATTCCCTCTTCTCAGAGTATCTGTTCTTCACAGAGAGATATAGCATCACGTTTATGATGGACACCTGGAACCAAGTGTTAAGCAAAAGGAATGAATCCCTAACTGTAGGGTTAAGGATGGGAGAGTCTTGAAAGTATAAGTGGGCCTTCAGGGGTGAGTGTTGTGAGTTCAGAACCTGCACCAACTTCCCCATCATCCATCCATCCATCCAACATTTACTGAGCACCCACGACCCGCCGCAGACGTTCCGCGTGCCATGGGGCTGAGAGAGTCAGGTAAGAGGATAGTTGTTCATTCACGAAGCAGCCTGTGGGGAGACACGAATGTGGACTAGGGGCTCTAAGAGATAAAAGGCACCTGTACTCCTCCTTAGCGCCCTTGTAGCCCAGCAGCTGTAACTACTATGTAACGGGCAGCTGGGGACACACTACCTGTTTTTAACTGCTGTCTTAATCCTTTCAACTTCAAAGCCTTAACCCATGGGTAAGATCACTGGGTACCCTCCGCATTGACATTCATAAAGACGAACACGATGACAAAACTTTTATTCACTTAGGCCCTGATAAGGCCAAATGTCGCCAATAAGGACAAGAAAGAGTAATGGAGACATCTCCACACAGAGGACCTCAGGGCTCAAGAGAACTAGCACTTGCTTCACAATCAGATCCCGGTAGGAAGGCAACTTCCAGCAAGTTTCCTGGTGCACAAAATGGAGATAATAATACCCAGCCAGTAGGGTTGTTGTGAAGATTAAATTGAAGGATAACAGACGTAAAGCAATCTTCACCTAGTAGGTGTCCATTAAATGTTAGTTTTCTCTGCTCCAGCAGTTACTCACAAATTATCAGCATTTGCTGAATCCTGAAATACCAGCGAGTTACTCAAAACAAATCATTATAAGCACTATACTCGTGCTGGCTGTAACTTCTTTCCAGTTTTAGCAAAACCATATAAGAACCACACGGGGACATATGGATCAAGCAATAGGGGCAGCTGAGCTGGGAGCAGTTTCATCACTGGACCCCACCCAAAGCCAGCTGGACTTCGCTCCACTTTTTCAAAGTTGCTCCAGTAAAAAGCGAGTAAAGTCAGGCTTTCTTTTCTAAAATCCACCAGTGAAAGCAAAAATGATGGCAAATGAGCTCCAGCTTCAGTGAAGGTAGTAAATGATGGCAACCTCAAATAACACATGATGGTCAACAGTGACACAGAACCACATCCAGCATCCAGGGTGGACCCTGCATCTCTCTGCTGAGCCAGGACAGCAAACAGATGTCACTGAAAATGAGAGGGTCTTGAAAAACCTGGGAGGAAGCAGAATGGGAAGGAAGGCATTGCTGAAGATGGGTCCTCTGTGGAGACACTCTCAGCTTTTGAATTCCAACCTGGAGAAAAACAGGAGAGAAGGAAAAGTGACAATCAGTTTTGCGACTATTTACCATTTAATCCTAATTAAACAACAAAAAAAACCCACTAAAAATATGAGTTTACTGGGATGCATTCTAAGGGCATGCCAAAGTGAAAAACAGGAAAATGCAGAAAAACCTGCTCCTAAGTTAGAGGATGATGCAGAACAGATGAAAAACCAAGGTGACTATTTCACTAGCTCACTCCCTCTCCGTGCTGTGGCTCAGACTACCCTTGAGTAACTAGCAGGGCCCAATAGGATTGTTCCCACTGGAAGATGAGCAGTGCTCTTCAATAAAGGTCTGACAAAGACATGACCCAAGTGAAAATAGAACAGTCAGGGAAAAGGCTGACAAAGGACACGCTTTCAAAGAATTGTTCCAAAGACAGGGAAAAATATCTTCCAGGCAAATGCTTTTTTATATTCTCAGATAAATTTAAGAGAAAATGGAATATGGAAGAAATACCTGAGAAAAGAACTATAAGAGATAAAACAGAGAACATCACAAAATAGAGATAAAAGTGAAGAATAGCAGAAGGGGATAAAATTTAAGATAACAAAACTGTTACAGAAGCGAAAACCTCAATTAAAGCAGCAGGAATCTGAACAGACAATGCCAAGCCTGTGGAAACGTCACAGAATGATGTGGAAAGATGAAGGGTTACAAGGAGGAGGTGATGCACGTGAGAGAAAGACATCAGGTTCCAATTTAGACTCAGTCAGTTCTAACACAGATGCGGCTACTTCATTCATTCTTCACGTAGTCATTCATTTGTTCCTTCTAAAATTCTTGAATAATTGAGTTCTGACTAGGCACAGGTGTTGTTCCAGGACCCCAGACATAAGCAGTGAGGAAGCCGCCAGCTCCCTAAAGTTGACTTTATCATAAAGACGGGGAAGAAGCAAGGAAATGAACCAAGTTCAGATACTGTCAACTGCTATGAAGAAAACCAATCAGAGTAAAGGTAAAGAGAGGGGCTGGGAGGAGGGGTCCCCAAAGGGAGAGGACATGGAGCAGAACATAAAATCATTCCCAGATATCATGGAAGGAACTTTCCTAAACTAAGGAAAGACCTGATCCCCAAATCCAGTGGAAAAAAATGATACAAGACTATAAACACTAAGATATATCCAGAGGAAGTGACTGAATTTCAAGTATTTTTTTAAAAACCCTTAAGGGCAGGAAGCAGAACACGGAAATCGACTAACAAAGGTAAATTCCTGGATGACCCGAGATTTTGTGTGCACGGTTCAGAGCCAGGGGCCCACAGAACAATTCAGGCTGCACTGATGCTTGAATCTCAGCTGCAGATGCTGGGGCCTCTGGTGCCTCTTTAAAAAGCAGTATTCCCAAAGCCACATTCGGAACCTCTGACTCACTAGGATGGAATTGCTGGTCCGTATGATACAAATATCTCTGATAATTCTGAGGCTGCAGGGGTCCCAGAAAACCACACTTTGAGAAACACTATTCTCCAAAGATTGGGGGGAAGAAGTATGACTCCAGGGTTTCACACCCAGCCAATTTGTTTGCGTCCACACTGAATAGAAAACTTTTTCTCAGTTATAGCATCCATGAGCCCTTCGTGGAAAAAAGGCTAGATGCAATCTAGGAAAATAAATAAGGAAATTAGGAATGAGAATATGAACTGGTGGTGAGCATTGCATGTATTTAAATATGGAATCAAGATAAAGAGATTGTAAGAATTATGGGGATAAAGCAGAAAGTCAATACTGTTTTATTTTAATCAAAAATACTAAAAGTATAACAAACTAACAATAATCCAGAGATGGGGAGGAAAAAAGAGGATATAAAGCCACATATTTCCCCATCTTTCATGGGTTGGGACAAATCGGTATTATTTGAAGTTGATCAATCAAGAAATAGAAGTATAAGCAATTTTTTAACATTATAAAAGTAACCCAAAAAAAATTAAAATGAAACATAATCTTCCCGAATATTTACTAGACAGACTCGCTCTCCAGTCCAGTTTTCTCTCTGTGTCTCTCTCACACACTCAGATTGTGTGAGCAAAAAAAAGAATATAAAGGAAGCATAAAAAATGGAAACAATAACATAAAATCATTCATAACACCTTCTAAAAATACATCTGTCACAATAGATGTAAACTGGATAAATTCACCACCTAAAAAGTATATTCAATTAAAATTCAAATATATGCTGTAAGAAACAGAAAGATCGGAAGTAAAAGTGTGCTAACAAAAAGAATATTCATGACGAGTAAAGCAGCTTTCAAAGCATGGCGCCTGAAAGCCTTCACCTCGTGCTGAACACTCACAGCCTCAAGATGCTCTCAGCAATGCCTGAGTCTCCATCACGTTCCCCTCTTCACTTCCTTCAAAGTGCTATTGACCTCAGTGAATTGTCAAACGTCTTGCTTAGTTGTGGCTTCTTGTCTGTTATATGTACAAAAGCAAGCTGGGAGAGGGTGATGGTCTTCCTTTGTCATCCTTGTTGCCTAGAACAGCACATGAGTGATGCCCAGGAAGTATTTTTTGCAAAAATGAATAAAGAATAGATGTGATTTCAATTACCATTTAGATGATTTGACACAAGAAAATCTGTTAATCTTTGATCAGTAGATCAAAGACAAGAATGTGAGAAACAGATTCATGAAGAAAGTTTATAAAATTGAAAGTTCTTTTCTGATTTAAAGAAAGACTTAATAGGTTAGATTCATCCTTAAATGGTGCACATGTGCACACACACACACATGCACATGTCTGCACACACACACCCCCAAAAGGCAACATAATACTTAACGGTGATATTTTGGAGGCCAGTGTTATTCATTCAACATAAGAAATGACTAATGTCTTCTTAAGTCCTTGTATTTTTCTAGAGGAGGACAGAAATATACAGGTTAAAAAGTTTAAGTAGTCATCAAAATAACAGAAATAGAATGTTTACAAACCAAGAGAGCAGAGGAAAAAACTTAAAAAACCAAACAGAAGGCAAAGAATGAGAAAGAAAAAGTCAAAAGAAATTGTAATTATAAATTTTTACTTACTTATTACTACTTAGTATATTGTTTATTATAAATTATAAAAATATTTAAAACTGACCAATAAGAAACAACACACGAAATCACTGGGGATATAGCTACAGCAGTATTGGGAGAAAAAAGAAAGCCTTGATTGTATATTAAAAAGCTGAAGAAAAATAATCTAAATCTCCAACTCAAGAAGTTGGATAAGAAAAAGAGAATGAACCAAACACAGGTGGGAGGAAGAGCACGCAAAGATAACACAAATTAGTAAAGCAGAGAATATAGTGTATCTCTGGGAAACAAAAGTCAAGGTACCAAAAAACTACCAGAAATAATAAAATATTACTAATATTGTTGGTCATGAAATTGTTATTGAAAAATCAATAACTTTTCTTTATAATAAATAGATTTAAAAATGTACTGGAAGGGGATTTCTCATTCACAAGAGCAAGAAACCAGACGAGAGTCTTAGGTATAAACGTAAGAAGCAAACAGAAGCACATTGGAAACACATTTAACTAAATGAAGGGACATAAAAAAAGCCTTCAGTAAGTAGAAGGACATACCTCCATAGTGAAAAGACATCAATTCTCCTAAAATTTACAGATTTTAAAAATCAGGAATTTTTTTTTAATTGGCCAAAATCTAAAATGGTCATATGAAAAGAGCCAACAACTTTCGCACGAGAAGAGTAATTGCATTAACAAACATATGATAAAGCTACGTTAGTTAAAGCAGTTTAATACATACACCGTGTGCTAAAATTCATAGAACTGCAGAACTAAAAGAAACTAAATAGAACTAAAAAGAAAAATGAAAAAGAAGCTACCAGAACTAAAAGAAAAAAAATTCAATTTCCCTGAATGATAATTTAAAGAAGTAACTTTTTTAAAAAAAAAAAAAAAAGGCAATATGATACAGAAATAAAAATGGTTATGTAAATCCAGGCAACAGAATAGGGTCTCCAAAAATGAATAAAACATATAGAAATGTTCATGTTCTAATGCTACCATTCAAACAGTGGAGAAGGATGGACAGGTCAACCAATTGTGTCAGGACGACTGACTAGCAATTTCGGGAAAGGGAGAATGAATCACTACTTCAACCCTTTACACCAAAATTAACTTCACTTGGGCCAAATAGTCATGTGTATGCGAGCTTTATTGAGATATAATTGCTATACACAAAAACCTGGACATACTTAATGTATTCAATCTGATGAGCTTGAACATATGCGTACACCTGTGAAACCATCACCACAATTAGAGCACTAAACATATCCACCACCTACAAAAGCTTCCTCTTGCCCCTTTGGGTTTTGTTATTGTTGGTTTGGTTTGGTTTGAGTACAGGGGCTATATGTAGTAAGAACACAACATGAGATGCACCCTCTTAACCAATTTATAAGCTGACAATACTGATTTGTTAACTAGAGAGTAGAATGGTGGTTGTCAGGGCCTGGGAGGAGAGTGGGAACAGGGAGATGTTCAGTGGGGGTAAAGTTTCAGTTAGGATGAATATTTATAGAATGAATATGTTCCAGAGACCTACAATACTTAACTTTCTCAATGGAAGCATGATAGTTCTAAAAGAAGCATGGATTTTCCTAATAAGCTGGAAATAGCTAAGTGGTTATAACTGTGCCCCCAAACCCAGATAAAATAAAGAAGACTGATAACAATGCCTAAATAAAATTTGTCAAATTCATTGAAGCAAAATTTCCATTTACTAAATCGGTAAAGAAATGAAAATCCGGGGGAAATGCACACAACACCTATGACGGGTGAAAGGGGGTTTTCCAGAATGTAAAAAGAACAAACACACCTTGTTTGTTTGTTTAAATTTCATCAGCCCAAAAGGAAAATGTCCAAAAATATGGATGGGCTGTCGAGAGAAGAAATACCACGAAAGTATGAAACAACCATAAGTCAAGAAATGCACATCATAGCAAAAAGTACCGTTTTTACTTACAGATTTGCAAAGGCTTACCAGCCTGTGAATCATCCAGTTCTGGCAGTAGTATGGGAAAGAGGCACTGGTACTTCCTAGTAATAGCTGGACTTGGTGCTCCTTTGAGAAGGGCGATGTGGCAACAGTCCCCCAAATTTAAAGCGCACCTGGGCTTTGACCCAGCAATTCCACAAGGGAGACTGAATCTTACAATGCACTCACTTCATTGAATCTCACAAAGATTCTCTCTCTCTGCCCCTCTCTCTCTCTCTCTCTCTCCCTCTCTCTCTCTCTCTCTCTCTCACACACACACACACACACACACACACACACACAGAGGCGTGTTTATTCCAGATGAGATACAGAGAAAGCTTTCTGTACTCAATGCCCTGGTCTTCGCTCTCTACGTGAGTTATTTTAATTATCTCAACAACTACGCGACATGGGTGTCTTTTATTCCAATTTTACAGATGAGGAGACTGGCTTACAGGAGGTGGGTGGCATGGCCGGAGAGGGATAAAGTTAGGATTTGAACTGAGTCTTTTTTTTATACCAAACTTGCTCTAAAGCACTATCCTTTTTCTTGCTTTCCTTTTGTCTGTAAAAGAGGAAAACTGGAAACAGCTTCAACATCTATGAGTAGAGGACAAATTAAAGTTGTTTCTGGAATACTAAGCAGGATTCATTTCCATCAGCTTGAAGGTATGTGTAGATATGAAAAAAAAAAATGTCCAGGATATATCAGGTGAGAACAAGAAGGCACGGGGTATGTAAAACACGGTTCCTCTTGTGTACGTGCCCTGCACACGCTTGTGACAGGATAGAAGAAAGTCCTTGTCACACACCCTCGGGGGAGAGGACCCAGACACATGGGAAGTGGGCTGGTGGCAGGGGGCAGGGGGCGAACTTTTAATTTAGCCTATTTTGTACTCTTTGCTTCCTTTTATAGTGAACATGTCTTTCTTTTATAATTTTTTTTCAAAAACTAATTTTGAAATAAAGAATAAACATTTCCTGGATACTTCCCCAGGATATGAGTCTGTTCCAAGAGGTCCACACCCAAATCAGGAGGTCTGGTAACATTCTGACAATAGGATTTCTAGAAAGAGAGGAAAAAATGACTTCAAGATGTGATGTTTCCTCATCAACAAGGGGCAATGAGAGCTGCGCTCCTGCCTTGCCATTGGCCGGGGCCCACAGCATCGGTTCTGGCTGTGATACAGCGGCGCATAGGAAGCAGGCTGCTCCCAGGGTTTCAGCTGGGAGCACAGGTCCTATTTTTACAGGGTGTGTGCCAGACCTCTCCCACCCCCATCACTCATTTCAACAAGAACATGCCCCCCAGCTCAAGAAACAAGAGGCAGGGTCACGGGGCACAAGTATCCTGTGTTTTCCCGATTGGCGCACTCTCCGCTCCCTGGGAGAAATTCTACAACTAAAGACAGAACAGTTTATCCCCTTTAAATGAGGGGAGCCTCACAGAGCTTCAAAGGAAAAGGTGCAAAATTTTAAGGGATGGTCCCACGTACACAGCCACCCCTCACTGGGGAGGAAGATTTTCAAAAGAATTAGCCCAGAAACTTCTTGGAGGTGAAAGGGTAACGCGTTGGGGAAAACCATCCAACCCGATCTGCGGTGGCATTTTTACAAAAGAAATTAGCATTTCATCACACGGGGCTTGTGAGAACATCAGCTATGTTTCAAACCGTGTTCCTAACATAAACATCACCACGTGGTCATTTGCCTGTTTGTGAATTTCCATTGCAGATAATTGAAGAACAAACCCCAGTTCAGTTAGGGAAGATATACAGCTCCTTATCGGAGGACTGTAGATGTTCCTCTTAACAGTGTACAGACACGGAGATTAAATTTCAGAGAGAGATTTATTTTGTGCTATTGTCCTGTTAGTCACCAGAGGATTGTGCAATGCAAGTAATCTGATCAGAATAATGCATAGGGACATATTTCAGAAAACCAATAATTGTGGTAACATTGAGCTCTGCGAGGTGCCAAAATAAAGTCCGGAATAACACTCACTCTTTTCCCCCAGTTCCTTAATCATAACTTCATGGGATGGTGTAATGTTGTCCGTTACAGCACAAGCTGGCACAAATCACTATCGGACTCTTAGAGATTTATTGTAATTTGAGATGTATAGCCCTGCTCTAGACCCAAAATCAAAATGATATTTTATAGACGAGTCCTCGCAAGATTTTACGGCTTTTTTATCTTAAGAATTCTCTGTCCTTGGTTAGGGACCGCAGGTTGTTTTTTTATTACGTTATGAAGCAGTTAAGTCAAACAATAGAAAAATTACTAAAACTGGCTGTATTTAAACTCTGTTTACTTCTTTAAACTTTTGACTTACCTACCTAAAAGGTAATCTTTCAAGAACAAGCCCCAAACAGAATCATTGCCTCTTTGCTTTCCTCAAGTCCTTATGGAATAAACAGAATCTGTAACAAGATCCCTTTAACCACTTTTTATTCTGCTCATATTTGCAATGATTTTATGACAGACAGACGGTTGACCTCTCTCACATTATCACAATCAGTGCATCCTGGGATTAAAAACCATTTAGGGCCCAAGTCTTAAGCAGACTCCCACACAGCAGTATGGTGAACATTACGCATTGTTTCTTTTTACTGTCACCGGCTTTACTGGCTCCACTAAGAAGTAGGGGAGCCAGGTCCTCGTTTTTAAGCAGAGAGCAACCCACTTACCAATGTGGAAAGTGGCATCCGACGAGATTGCAACGGTGGCAGGGAAGCACATGCATGAGCTCTTTATGGCCACCATCCCCACTTTATCATGAAATGGTCGCACACTACATGCCTCCCCAGAGACTTTTCCTGGGAATATTGTCTTTACAAACACCGACTGGTGTCTAAATTGCTTAAGAACAAATATGTTGAGTTGCTGAAAAACCACATTAAGAAGAGCACAGCAATCTAACTAGCGGCTTAGAAGCCTAATCACAGGGGAAGTTGCAGGCAATTCCGGCGAACAGTTCAGCTGCCCATGGATGGATTCTAGGTGTGAGTGGGTCCCAGGAGGACACACTGCCCACCCACCTCCACTGTGATGGTTCACTTGGTAGCCTCCGCCCTGGGCGTGGTGCCTGTACAGATGAAATAAACAGGGAAGGTCAGTTACAGCCACACAGCATCTCCTTCCAGGATCTCCCCCGCATGAATTAGGGTGGAGACAGCGGATTCACTCCTGTGCAACCCCAATTTCCCAACTGTCAATTTCAAAGACAGAAACCGCTCTGCAGAAACTGAACGCGGGATAAGATCCTAAGTCACTCCTTTTGTTGATATCCACCAAGTAGAACAGGCATCCCAAAGATGATTGGGCTTGGAATCTAAGGTGAACTTGAATTTGGACAAGACCAGTGGATGTTTTAATAAGCTCTTATGCTTGTTTTCTGTGCCCACCTAAGAAGGACTCCACCACTTGTAAACAGTTAACAGGGAAGGAAAGAACTCCATCTGGGAAGTCGGTGTTAGTCTTTAGTTTATCTGTGAAAACAGGAAATGGGTGGTTTCTAGAGAAACGAATGCCTTCTGAGTCTCACACTGTTAAGACTATTAATCTAGTCTATCTTAGAAATAAATCACATTACCACCTTATATTTATATATTGTTTGACAGTCATTTCCTTATTTCTGCTTCTTAACCATGTGAACAAAGGTAGACATTATCATCGTCATTTTAGATGATAAAACTGAAGCTATGCAAAAATATTGATGTTATTTCTGTTAAAACTGGAAATAGAGCAAAGATGTCTATTATCACTATGGTTTTTTAACATTGTTCTGATAGATTTTCCCAATGCAGTGACATGTGAAATATTAAAAAATGAACTATTATAAATGAAATGACAAAATTATTTGCAAGAAATATACCACATACAGAGAAACCCTTAGAATTAATTCAAGTTTTAAGTAAAGTAGCCAGAAACAAGTTAAATATAGAAGAATTAATTCCTAAGGTATTAGAAAACAGAATGGAAGAAAATTAATTTCATAATAGCAAAGAAAAATATAAAATTCAAGGACAAATCCCAACAAGAATTGTACAGAATTTGCAACAGGAAAACCACAAGTATTTCCTGAGAGACATTAAAACATTTTATAGAAATAGATCATGGTCATTGATGGGAAGACTGAATACAGTAAAGATGGATATTTTTCCCAATTAATTTAAAAGAGGAATACAAATGCAGTCATAATCCCAGTGGATATTGTTATGGCACCTGACAGAATCATTCTAAAATTTATATCAAAAATAAATAACAAAGAAGAGGTAAGAAATTACTGGGGGAGAAGAAGAACAATGCGGGGAAATTTTCCCTGTCAGAAAGACTCATTTAACTAATGACTTTTTCATTTAAGAGGGAAAATTAAAAACCATGGGGAGGAGACATTTAATAAATAGGGTCAGAAAAAATGCCCACATGTGTAAAAAAAATTGACATAAGTTATAGGCACACCTCATATGATATAACAAAATAAATTCCAGATGGGTTTAAATTAACTCACTAAGAAAATACTTAAAAAATGCAAAATTTTTAAAATAAGACTATAAATATATATATATATATATATTTAGGCTGTAAATTCCATGAAGGGAGAATCATGTCTGTCTTTCCAAATAAATGAATGAATGAGAAAACACGAAAACAATGGGGGAAAAACACAAAGAAAATATGGATTGCTGTGATAATTTAAAACACCTTTTTAAAATAGAAGGGAAATAAATCTGGGAAATGATTGCAAATAACATGATCAAGTTCTTAATATAGAGAGATTTTATTAGTCAATAAGAAAAAGACAATTTGAGAAAAGTGGAGAACATTTCAAATTGTGGTTTGGGAGCATCAGGAGAGACCCACACTGTGACTGTCCTGCAGCTCTGCGGGCCTGCTGTGGTTGGTGACATAAATTTACACTAGCCTTCATCTGGGCAGCCCAGACACAGAAGCACCGATCTAAATACACTTTCAATACTTTGGCATCATCATTATCTAGGGATGGTGTTGCTTTACCAAGATTCCTAGATACAGATACACTTCCAGTCACTTTTTGCTAGGCTGAGGTTTGATAAAATCTTTACCAAAAAAAAAATTAGAATTTCGTGCTAACTTGGCTCACAAAAATAAAATGGAAAAGTTTCGCTTTTCTGTGAGAATTAGTCAATTTATTTTACACGTACATAAAACATTACTCTGCAAGGATGATAAAAATCTATTCAATCGTCAATTTTTGTGGTTTAGGCACCAAGAAAAACTCTCCCATCGCAAAAGCTTCCAAACACACATGCGCACACACACATTATAAAGGAAGCCAAACACGCAATCTGACTTCTCAAAACTGGATACTCTGTTCATTGGTGTTCATAACCTTTGTCTTCAAGCATCAAGAAGGAAGATAAAGCCACTCAAGAGTTAATGAAAATTAATGATGGAAGGGAGACAGGCAACAATAAAAAATTAAATTGACTAATTTACAGGCAAATTTTAGGGAAAAATAAAAATACACAAAGAAATAGATTAAAAGGCAAAAACTCAATTGTTTTCCTTTAAAAAGATAAAATAATGTAATGGCACAAAGTATAAGGGGGAAAATATGTCTTAGAACTTGTTCTGTATTTCTGATTTACTAGCAGAATAGATGCTCTTAATTTAAAAGTTAGAAAACAGGGTTCCGATTACTAAGGCTGACTAAAGACATATTATTCTCTCATCCCTATCCAAACCCAGTTTAAATCACTAAAAGAATATTTTTTAATCCATTATTGTACTAGAACTGTACCCCTCAATAGATCAAAACAGAGAAGAAATTCTGGAGAATACAGAGCACATGGAAATTGATCAATGGCAAATTCCAATAAGTTAGAGTGCCAACAATTCCAAACAGACAAAAAAGAGGGCCTTCATGAAAGTAAGTTTCCCAGGAGAACCCCCGTAACACCCCAAGATCAGAGGAGTAAAAAGATCCTCTTGGAAGAGATCTTCCAAGATTCCTCTTGGAAGTGTTTGTTCTTTTCCAGCCTTTTGAGTTCTAATATAACTCGTTTGTTTCCATTTTTGGTGATAGAGCTAAATAATGGTATGATTTTCCTGTGAGTTTTGTTTAGCTATATCCCAAAGATCCTGATACACTGTTTTCCTTAGAACAGTTTTAGAAATTCTGCAAGTTTGTTTATTTCCCCTTTGACCCAAGAGTTGTTAATAGATGGTTTTGTTTTTCCAGGTGAAAGTGACTTTTGTTTTTTATTTTCTTATTAATTCCTAGTTTTATTGCATTTAGTCAGTGAGGGTGGTGTGTATTATTTATATTTTTTGGAATTTACTGAGGTTTTCTTTATGGCTTAATATATGGTCATTTTTTTTGTGAATGTGTACTTGGAAAGAAAGTATGCTCTCTATTATAGGGGTACAAAATTTGAAGTATATCCACAAAGTCTACCTTATTTGCTGTGTTGTTTGGTCTTCTACATAATGAATAAGGTAGATGAGTATTATCCACACTGATTTTTTTGCCATCTTGATCTGTCTAGGACTGAAAGGGTAAATTGCCCTACTGTATATGCCTGTCTATAGCTCCTACACCAGTGAACCTCTGTTCATTTCTTCTTTCCTTTCGTGTAGTTTCTGTTATATGAGGGTCACATCTGTGTAATCTAATGCATAGATACTAATAATATTTATATCTTCATTGTGAAGTGTGGCTTTTAGCATTATAATATATCCTTTTTTTTCATTTAAGTTTTATGGGGCTGAATTCTACCTTGTCTATTATCAAATTGCAACACCTGCTTTCTTTCAATTAGTATTTGCATCCTTACCAGCCTTTTATTTATTTTTCTCAATTACTTTGTATTAGGCATATCTCCTGGATACAGCTTTGAGTTGTAGTCTGCTTTGTGAGCCAATCTGACATAATTCTTTAAATGAGTGAGTTACGTCTATCGATAAAACAATATGTTGAGTTTGGTTCTTTCATGTAGTCTCATGTAATATATACACGTTTATATGTATGTATGTATGTATATGTATATTATGTATATCATGATTCACACAGATGCATATTCAAAGTCTTTCACTATAGGGTCCTGTTCTCTACTATTCTGGTATTATTTACCAGACTTGGTATTTATGAAGGCTTATATTTTTCTTCTAGTGTTTCTCTTGTTACTAATAACTTTGCATGATAGCCCCCGTCTCCTCTTTAGATTAATCAGCCAATCTCAATATAGCCAGATATAAACAAAGCTGAATATCCGATTTTGCAAGAGAATTAGACTCTAAGGCATCTATCTTAGATTTTAAAAAAAGACATCTCTTAAGCATCTAAAATGATGCATAGCTAGTTCCATCATGGGAGAAGGGAGAAAATCAAATCATTTTCCATATGGCTGAATTTCTCCCAGAATCCTGATTAAGAACCATTCTCAATTATGACAACAGACTTTAACTGGTAACTGGTAATTCTGGCCCTTTTCTGTTCCTCTTCCCCCAACCACCAAATTGTTAGAAGCTAGCAGCAGTGTTAATCTTCATACTCCTAATATACGTAAGATGTTACTACTTGATTTATCAGTTGCAACTGATATTTTACTCTTAGCTAATACCTACCGGGTAATCAAGCAGTGAGTCTGTCTACTCTCCTCTTTCTCCTCGTGTTTTTTCTGGCATCATTTCAGCATCGTCAGAGCACACAGCACAGGACTAACTTGTCATCCTTATTTGCGTCTTTCAGCCTTAGTCCTGCAGTGAAGTATCTTCAACACCTTCTGAAACACTTTATGCCGAGTCTTTCCTAATTACTTTGTGGTTGCCTGACACCCTCTCTCGCATAGACTCCCCAGGAAGGACTCACAGGAACGCTGTCCTTGAGTTCTTGAATGTCCGCTGCAGTTTCTCTGTGGCCTTTGTACTTGAAGGAAAGCTGAGTGGCTTGTGAAATCCTTCCATCACACTTTCTTTTCTTGACAATCTTTAAAACGTTGCTTTCTTGCATGAAGTGTTTCTGTTGAGAAGACTGACACCACTCTCATTTTCTTTCTCTTACAAGTTATTTTGACATGTTGCCTGGATTCTCAAAGAACGTTTTCCTTAGTTTTCAAAGCCCGATAGCTTTCCTAGGACACATCTAGGGCTCTTCCATTCTGGGTCAGTTTGCTCACGTATGCAGCACCCTTTTCAGTATGGAGACTAAAGTCGGACTCTATCTCAGGAAACCGTGAATGGCTGAAAACGTGGACTCTGTGTGGCCACTGCTCTGTCTCCAGGTCGAGTCTGGTACTGGAATGTGTCTCAGTCTGGTTCTGGGTCTCCTACGGCAGGTCTCACCCTCAGGACAGGCTTGCCACCTGTTCGCTTTGGGTCTGGTTGTTGGAACGTTCATCGGGAGGCTCCCTCCGGGCCTCCCTGCTCACTGCCTGCGCCCCTCTGCCCGCCGGGCCCCCCACTGTGCCTGCCCTGCTCAGCTTGGTTTCTGATCCCACGTTCTCCCTCAGAGCGAGGCTCTGTCCCTCTCAACGCATCTCCTGCTCACTCGAGAGGCCCAAGGGCCAGGCTGTTGAAGCACCTTTGCGGCCCAGAGCCCACCTGTACAACCACTTCTGCTCTCCCAGCAACATGATCTGAGAACGTCTCCCAGCCTGGCCAATTGTGGCTACGTTTGCACATTCAGTGTGAGATGTTTGATTGACAACAGAGGCACGCCCTCAGCCCATCTGTCAGCACACAGTTGATCCCTCGCTGCCTTGGCGGAGGGTGGTTTGGCCACCCCCTTCCATATTCTGGGGTTCAGCTGGAGTTTCTTCATCACCTAGTTTTTGTAGTCTGCAATTTTACGTCCTTCATTACCCTATTTTGTTTACTTGGGTTGCAGAAAGCATCTTGGGGAGATTCACACTGAGAAACCACACTGAGGCTATGACTCCAATGCCACAGTCTAATAGATTTTTTTAATGTTGATAGAATGAATTATGCTCTAAAAAAGCTTTTAATATTTCATAGTTTACCTAAGAAAATATCGAACACTTACATATCATAATAACCATATTGAGTCTTTACATCCAGAACCTAGTATGTCCTTCTATTCATTCAAACCTTATTTTTATATTTCTTGGCAAAATTTTGTAGTTTTCTTCTTTCGTTTCTATATTCATCTTCTTAATATTTTTTCCTAGGCTAATATTTTATTCTAGGGTGCTTTTGTGAATAGGAACACTAATTATGTTTTCCACTAATGTGCTAACTGCTTACAGATCATATGTAAGATTGCTATTGAATTTTATATACTTATTTAGGAACAACATACATTTATATTTCCTTTTATATTTCCTAGATAAAAGATAAACTAGATTTTTAGCACAAATATAAAGATCAAACATGTTTCTTTGTTGAAATGAAATATCAATGGGGAATTTAGAGAATATTATTTTAATGACCAATTTTCAAATCAAAAGATCTTTTTCATTTTATGGTTTACGGTCATAATCATCAGATAAATCACAACTGATTTAATCAGTAGAATTTAATCAGGAGAGATATGCGAGGATTTGATCCACTGGTCTGAAATATCTTTGAAAATGACATAATTCTTTGTAATAATGCATTGTTCTTTGAGCAAGATCTTGTAAATGGCCCCTTTGGAGACGTTCTGAGAAATTGTATCTGTTTATAATCTGGTATTGGAATTTGAACAGAAGTTTGCATATTAGAAAAAGAAATTCTTTGGAAAACTCACTCTGCATAGTTTTGATTATAAAAATTCTGTGAATCAAATCATGAAAACACACTTTGGACCATCTGAGCAACCCCCATCTGCTTAAATAGAAAAGACCCAGAGAAGATGCACGTACCTCTCTTTCTCCTATTTTCCGAGAACAGTCCAGGGAGCCCGGATGCTGCTGACCATGTAGGCTTGTCATCGGGAAAGTGCGGGAGGCCTGAGAAGGGCCAGTTCCCAGGCAAAGAGAAAGCTGATTCTGGGGTGGAAGGAAGAAACGAGGGGTTTTCAAGAGAAAAGAGAGAGGACCAGGGAGGAGACAAAAACAAAGCAACAGTGGGTCCCAACTTTGTGTACAAAGTCAGCCGCGAGACCAGTCAGGCAGGGACACCTCAACCGGCCACAGCCCCCTCTGCCTCCGTGGGGACATTAGGCCATACGGAGTGAACTAGGCCATACGGACAATTCAGTAAACCACCGGCGGGGTTTGGCTCTCACAGATCATCTTGACTCCAGAGCAGCTCGAAAGGTCTCTGCTGGCACGTGTGCCTCCTCTTAGGCTAAGACCACAGTCACCTAACCTTGAATCCCAGACCCTCACTGACCCTTGTTAACCATGCAGTGGGCAGTTAGCTAGCTTCCTCGACTATAAAATGAAAAGTTTAGACTAGATGAGCTTTCCTACCTCATTTCAAATATCGTAGGTTAGCGCATATATGTGGAATCTAGAAAAATGGTACAGATGAACCTATTTCCGGGGCAGGAATAGAGACAGACATAGAGAACGGACATGTGGACACGGTGGGGGGGAAGGGGAGGGTAGGATGAATGGGAGATTAGGACTCATATATATATACACTACCATGTGTAAGATAGCTAGCTAGTGGGAACCTACTGTATAACACAGGGAGCTCAGCTCGATGCTCTGTGGTGACCTAGATGGGTGGGATGGGGGAAGGGGTGGGAGGGAGGTCCAAGAGGGAGGGGATATAGGTATACACAGAGCTGGTTCACTTCGTTGTGTAGCAGAAACTAACA
The DNA here is from genome assembly GCF_009873245.2 of Balaenoptera musculus. Taxonomy (NCBI): domain Eukaryota; kingdom Metazoa; phylum Chordata; class Mammalia; order Artiodactyla; family Balaenopteridae; genus Balaenoptera; species Balaenoptera musculus. The sequence goes on along the minus strand of NC_045800.1, from coordinate 3,409,123 downwards.
CAGCATTGTAAAGCAATTATACTCCAATAAAAAAAAGTTACCAGTAACTATATATTTTGAGGTACACTGCCTAATTAAAAAAAAATAGCTCATTTCCACTCAGACATTCCATAAGGCTCTGAAACCCATAACACGAGTCCACATAGTCAAATGCCTTCACCTGACAATTACATACTGAGTGCAAACAACAACCTAGGCAGTATGCGAGCCAATGGGGGTAGAGTAAACAGAAATGGGGGAGGGGCTGCAAATGGGCACAAGGTTTCTTTCTGGGGAGACGGAAATGTTCTAAACTTAGATGATGGTGATGGCTGCACCACTAATGAATGATTGAATTGGGTGCTTAAAATGAGTCAGTTTTATAGCATGTAATTTATGTCTCAAGATATCCATTTTAAAAAGAAAAAGAAAAAACAGAGCAGCTAGGCCTAGTTCTACAATGCTTCCAGAAGGATAAACAAGAAAGGCAGGTTGGGGAGCTGGGTGTGACAGCAAAGGATTCCACTGGGGATGGTCCTGGACCCGTCCCAACCTGAGTAGTACCAGCAGGTCCCCTGATTCAGTGGTGGCTTGGCATCTCCCAAACATTTCTTAAGCCACACTCTCTTCCTCTATGTCAAGGCCTATGCAGACACTGGCTGGTGAGATAGAAGCTGACTTCTGTCTGTGGGCCAGGCCTCTACCCAGACTGGCAAGCATCCAACAAACTGTCCACGTTGAGAGGCAATTTCTCTCCTCTGCTTCCTTTTCCCATCCCCCAGGAAAACACCACCAGGAAGGTAACCCTCTGAGGGTAAGAGGAGGCAAGTATCCTAAGATGGCTACTCATTACAATGTTTGCAATTATTTCAAATTTTGATTTTCATAATAACTCTTCATGGTTGTGTTGACCAGAGGGAAATTTTATTCCCAAATGTGTCCATGTCAAATTTGCCATTATCTTCCAGGGGAAAAAAATCAAATGGAAAGACTTTTAAAACGAGATAAAGTTTGCTCATTGGAAATTAGAAATGAATATTTATTCTCAGATCTCTATCTAGATTAAAACCTTTTATTTAACACCAGTTGAAAGTGTAAATTATTCACATGTTTACATTTCCATGACTTCTGTTCTCTAATGATTCCCTTTTCTAGAGTGTATTAGTGGTAAGATAATGAAATGCCTCATCAGCTTGGAGTATTAAGCGAACAACTAACTTCAACTTTTTCAACAATGAATAAGAAATAGAGTGGGCCCCAACAATTTATTTTGTCAGTTTCATGCAATATACAACTAACTTCCCGAAACATAGCAATTAAAGAGAGGGCTGCCAACAGCCATGGAAATGCATTCCAGTCTCCCATAGACATGCAATGGGGCCATGATAACAAATTCACTGCTCTCACACAAATCATGATTTTTGGCAAGATTCACCTTTGCCAGAAGGGAGGAGAATTAGGAAGAAAAGAGAGATCACAGTATTCTCCACTTCTCCAGCCAGAAGAGATGAGCTCTTGCTGTTTGAATGACATTATAAAACTGTTCACTCTATCCTTCTCTCTTAGGTTATGACTTAAGGAAATTTTATCATTAATAAAAGTAATCTTTCATCTGTTTATAGTGCTTTAAGATTTCAAAACACTTGCACATGTTATCCCATCCAAGTGATGTGTTCTTTCTGGAACATGGAAAGCTTTATATGCCTGGAGATAAATGAACATACATATTGAAAGTCAAGAATTTTATAAAACAAATCTGTTTTCCAGAACTTTCCATGAGAATGTTTTACAAATCCTTCAATAGCCCCATGTTATCCATACATTTAAGTGCTAATAACCTATGACCTATAACCATTTTATACAGCCCTCTATTTTATAAATCTCTACGTCCATGGAAATGACAATGCATTTTTTGTTGTTGTTATCCCAAGCATAACTGCTGGCCTCGAAGGAGTCAGAGAAATGCTTTCCTTAGAATTACAATAGGCATTGTGGTTAAAGAATTAAGACATAACGCCTATCTGCAAAATATTTACAATCTAATAGGGAAAACAAAATGCTCTTAAAATGGAAACTAACAAAACACAACAATGAACAGGACTAAGTGATGAAGGGAAAGCCTGGAAGCATTGCTCCGAAGGAGAAATCCCTATGGCCTGGATGAGCGGAGAAGCCCTTGCTGGCTGCCTCGAACTCTGATGACTGTTGTTCAGAGAAAGAAAGCAGGGAAGGTGCCCGCGCTGCAGGTAACGGGAGCTGCAGGGGGAAACCTCCAGGCAAGAAGGTGCCAGGCCTCTGCAGGTAAGAGCACAGCCTCGTCCAAGTGGAGCAAAAGGGGTCATAAAGTATGTAGGTGCCCACAGATTGGGCCAGATTGTGAAAAGCCATGAATTGCAGGCTCGAGTTTTTATTTGACCTTGTAGTTAATCAGGAATTCTTTTTAAAAAGGGAAATTTAACATTTTTAAGCAATATTTTAGCACTATGAATCTGACAGTGATGTGTGAGATGAACTGAATGAGAAGGAAGTTTGGGGAGAGGAAACCAACTGTGACAACCTTCTAAGAATTTCAGCAACAGGTGACTGAGACCTGAACTCGGCCGCGGCGGTCACAGGACAGGAAGGAGAGACAGGTGTGCAAGGTGTGCACGCAGAACGCAGCGCCACGAGGCCAGGCTGACGGGGGTGGAGGAGGTCAGCAGGGGAAGTGACCCAAGATTCCAACGCAGGTGACTTGGAAATCAACGACGGCGCCGCTGATGGGAACCGGGGGCTGGCTTGCCTGGAAGGAGATGAGGGGTCGGGTGCGATGTGCTGAATCTGAAGTGACAGCCTGACACCTGGGTGGAAATGCGCAGAGCAGAGCTCCAGAGGACTCAGCAGAGGAGGGGCTGTCACGCCGTCACCTGCACAGAAAAATCCGCGGGCAGTGTCCACAGCCCTCCCCAGAGGCCCCAGACACTGGACTCCCTGAGCCTCTTCCGAGTTCACTGTCCACACACAAAGCACGGCCCTCTGTCATATTTGCTGTTTGTGTGGTTACTTCGTGTCTTTGCCATATTTCCCCAAGTAGCCTATGGTTTCTTGGCTTTGCAAAGATGGGGTCTCACACTTAACATCAGAACCCAGTCATGTCAGAGCTCGGAGGAGGGACCATGCCAATCTTTTGCATTAAGCCCATTTTATAAAGGAGGCAAAGCTAAACCAAAGATACTCAATTAGCTAGTGGCAGCAAGGATACCATCCCCTGCTCCAGGGCTCTTTGCCCTTGTACCATTCTATCTCTTGTTTGGGGTGACCGGGATGTGGTATTTGAGAATTATTGTAAGGCGATTGGGAAATTTTTATGAGGAAGTCAAGAAGGCAGAACCTCTTGGCGGTATGTAATTCACAAAGAAGGAAATCGTTATTTTTGGACAAGAACAATCTCTAAAGATATAACTGGGTCCATAGGGAACTGCCTTCCATTTCCTTACAACGACCCTTTAAATTAATACCGCGGTCGCCCACAATGGTTGGCTTGGGAAAAGGAGCCTGGGTCCCTTTCCATGGACCTCTTCCCTCTTCTCATTGTAGTCATGACCGCTTGTTCCTTTCGGGTCACAATCCTGCCCTGTTGCTCCTCCCTGGACAGAAATCCCCCTCTCTGTCTTCCTCCCAGCTAGGGTGACCCTATGCCCTGATTTGTGAAAGGCACTCTTGCTTTTTACCCAATATTCCAGTATTATTACAAATAGAGCCTCTCTCACTCTCAAAATGCCTGCTGTGGATAATAAATTAAAAGGCTACCATTTGTAGGGCATGCCGCCCAGAGTTCAATGTCTCTTAGATTGCCTAGCCGGGAAACTCGCAGTAGACACTTTTCCTTCGGTCAGGCCAGCAGCCCACCCCTCCCCCACTTCTCACGGACAGTCTGATGGTTCTAGTGGGGACCTGCACCCACCCGCATGGGCAGCCGCATGACGAGTGGGACCTGCTCATTCAAGCCACCAAATGCCCTTTCTAATGACTCTAAGTCAAGTTGCCCTTACCAATGAAAGAGAATCCTAATAACACAAGATGCTGCTATCCACCAGCTCTGATTCTCCACTGCATCTGGCACTTGCACAGATTTGCAATTTTATAACGTGACTTTTGTTAGGCTGCTCTTTATACACCAGACTTGAATTTTTGTTCTTAACTTTGCGGAGGCTTCATTTCAAATGGTTTCCTATGCTTTCTCATGGCCCACTTTCAATTAAAACATTATTTGCTTAACGAATGGGTTTGTCCATTCATTCAACAAGTATTTACTATATTCCAGCAGAATTCTCTGTAATCTTGGAGATGGACAGGGTTCCTTTTTTCCTAAAGGAAAAAAGTGAGTCTAAAAGGTAAATTTGATTTAAATAAATTATTAAGTGATACATGTGATCGGCACTACAAGGAAAAGCACCGGAAGTTGTGTGATGGGAAGCGTCACCTCCTTTTTTGTGGGGAGGAGGGTCAGAGATAGAAAGAGTGGGTAGGAATTAACCTGGAACTAAGGGCAAGTGAGAAAGGCATTCAAGATAAAAGGAGCTGCCAGTACAGTTACCAGTACAGATGGGAACCATGTCAGGGCACAAGAGGCATTTTGAGAAGAGAGGCGTGTGGCCAAGCTGTCACAAGGACAGCTCACGTGGGCGGCAGTCAGGAGGTGACAGGTGCTGGTGGCCCGAGTGAGCGTGACGGCAACGGGGCAGGCAAAATCCAGATGCCTGAAAACATGCTGGGGGTGGAGGCGTTCCGCCTTTCAGCCTCTCACTGCCTGGGGAGGCAGCAGGACGTGGCAAGTGTGATTCCCAGGAAGAGGGTGAACCTGAGCTGAGATGAGGGAATCAGGAGAAACCAGGTTGGCTGGGGAAGGTCATGAGTTCTGTTCTGACATCTTCAAGCCATCTGTGAGGCATCGCCAGGCAAGGCGGATGGGATGCTGACACGCTAGTCTGAGTCTTGGACACTGTGAACTGGGGGCCAAGGCTTGTAGACAATTGAAGCCCTGGGCTTGGATGAGGTCACTTGGGAGCATTTGTAGAGAGAAAAGAGGAAACAGGCCTGAGCACTTTCAGTGATCTAGTAAAGAGACTGAGAGACGTAGGGAAGGTCCAGGAAAGAGGCTCGGAGGCAGAGTGTTGGAGAAGAGTGGAGCCGAGGATGTCCACTGGCTGTCCACTTGAGTCAGCAAGAGAGACTGAGGACTCCCCGGGAGGGACAGCCGGGAAGGGGTGGAGGTGGGAATCAGATTGGAATGTGTGAAGACGTGGAAGCAACCTACGTGTCCTTCGACAGACAAGTAGATAAATAAAGAAGACGTGGTACGTACGTACACGTACCAGCCATGGAATACTACTCGGCCATAAAAAAAGAACAAAATAATGCCATTTGCAGCAACATGGATGGACCTAGAGATGATCATACTAAATGAAGTAAGTCAGATAGAGAAAGACAAATATCATATGATATCACTTATATGTGGCATCTAAAAAAACGATATAAATGAACTTATTTACAAAACTGACTCACAGACATAGGAAACAAACTTATGGTTACCAAAAGGGATGGGGGGGAGGCGGGGGGGGGAGGGGGAGAGTTATATTAGGAGTTTGGGATTAACATATACACACTACTATATATAAAATAGATAAACCACAAGGACCTACTGTACAGCACAGGGATCTCTATTCAAAATCTTATGATAACCTATAATGGAAAAGAATCTGAAAAGAATAGATAGATGATAGATTAGATAGATAGATAGATAGATAGATAGATAGATAGATAGATAGATAGATAGAGAGGTGGACGATAGATAGATAACTAAATGACTTTGCTGTTCTCCTGAAACTAACACAACATTGCAAATCAAATATACTTCCATTTTTAAAAATGGTTTAAAGAAAAGGGAAAAGAAGATTGGAATGTGTGAGAGGTCCCAAGACTGGCTGCAAAGAGGGCAGGAAAAGGATGCAGGGTTCAAGGAGAGTTATTTTGTTTTGTTTTAATACGTGGATGTGTGGATGGGAGAGGGAGTCTTTTAAATGGGAGGAAATAGAGTGTGTTTGAGTATTGATGGGAAGGATCTAGCAGAGAGAGTTGAAGAAACAAAAAAGAGGGATTAAGTATGTGCTTTTACTGAGAAAGTAGAAAAGATTTCACCCAGAGCCTTGGATGGGAAGGATGCTTATTAATGCTCTTATTACGGGGTCAGGGATATGTAATAGCCGCAGAGAAGGTTTTTCAGGGAGTAATTTTCACCTGTTCCCAACTCTTTGGCCACTTTAAATATTTAGAGTCATTGTACCACTGACCCAGCCTGTTCTGGCTTACTACATTTTTGTTTGCATCACACTTTGTAAGAAGCTTTTAAATACACTACCTCCTTTGATACAGTAACTCAAGGAAAACATCCTATGCTTCTGGCACTGCCTCTGGTCCTGCCACTGATGCTTAGCCCACGGGCTCCTACTCGCCTGCCACAGGGCAAAGATCAAAACAAAGAGGGAAAATAAGCAGTTGTTCGTTTCTCCACACGCTGAAAACTTCTTTTCCTTCCACGCATTTCATTCAGCTGTGATATATATTCATAAGCACTTGTAAATAAATAAATAAAGTGCTGTGATGAGGCGAGTGGTTATATCGGATAAACACGAGGGAAATTCTGTTACCAAAGGAACTATCAGTCATGGTGGCGGGGCATCAGCTCAGGGCTCTGGGGAGGGTGCGAGGGATTTCAACTTTGCTGGAAGCAAATGTGGACGCAAAACAGTCCAAGGATCTGTCACTGGGATTACAGTGAAACTAAACAAAAGTTATTATTTTTTTCTTTTTGTCCGCACTTTAGAAAACTATTTATACAACTTTTTTCTAGACCCACATGCAGTATAGGTATTTAATGCTAATCTGTATCACAGTATAAATAGTATTTCAATCCGTAAACAATGCATAAAGATGTATATAGTGTGTTGTATGTCTGTATAAATTTTATTTTAATGAGCATGTTTCTTCTGAAAAAAAAAAAAAAACAGCACTTAAGGCTTTTAGTGTGTTTTTTAATGTTTCTGAGCAAACATTCACTCTTTTGATCCTGACTATTCAGCTGACCTGCAAAATATCTGGAAGTTCCTTCATGAATAAGACGTTTCTTTTGTGTGTGTGTGTGTGTGTGTGTGTGTGTGTGTGTCATTTCAGTGTTTCACTTGTGGGTGAGTTAGGTGGTTTGGGCTATTTTTAATCAACTGATAGGATTTAGTGCAAAAATCAATTAAAGGCAGCACCCAAACTGACGGATTGTTATGTTTGTATGGTTTTTCATTAAATAAAGACAGTGACTTTGCACGGAGTCAAATGAACTCCTCCACGTGCAAAGCAGATCTCACTGCTGAGCACACACCTTGTCACACCACCTCTCCCCTCCTCCTGGAAGAAATCCATTTACTTAGCACACTAACTAACCCAGTGTTTTACCCTCACGCGCGCACTCTCTTTTTAATTTAGAAGAATCTTGAAAAACACAAAGCAGCAGAATTTTGGCACGCTCCTCAGAACGCACATAAATAAATCTTTTTTCAGCAAATCTCCAAGGGTTTTAGGCAAAACTTTGTGAATGCCAGAGCAGAAAGCTAAAAACAATTTCGGGTTTGTTTGTTGAGCCAAAAAAGTGGACATCATGTCCAAAGAACAACTTAAAGCACTATGTTTTTGTATTAAAGAATTCAGTAATATGCATTTCCAACTTAAGAATTCATCTGCAGAGTTTCCCAGGCATGGACTGCTTCTCCAAGTTTTAACTCTTAACAGAGAAATCCAAACAGAACGGGCTCTGGGAGATAGCAGTGTTTCTGAGGCAGCCTCTGAGTAAAGAAGTGGATCGTGTGTTCAAGGGCACTGCACTCAGGTTTTTCTCTGAGATGATTCAAAACAACGGAAACAACTGCCATGGGCACAATTTTCTTTCCCCCAAATCTCCATGACCTGTTCCTTCCCGTTAACAGGAATGAGCGCCATCCTGTAGGACAGGACACTGAACATAATAGAAGTTCAAAACATATTTGTTGAACCAAAAAAATATAAAAGCCAGAGATAACAAGTTGTGCTTGCCATTTTTTTCACTGCTTTACTGAGGTATGATTGACATAGAAAAAGCTGTAGGTATTTAATGTTATTTTAGAGATAACATGATATTGTATACTAGAAAATTTGTGAAGAGGGTGAATCTTCTGTTGTGTGCTTGCCTTTTAGAATTAATCGAATTTTCTTGTTCATAAGAAAAACACAAATACATTTCAAAAAGAAATTTTAATTATGGAAAGAAAAGAGAGGAAATAGAAATCTCCAGCCCCTAAGAAGCACTTTTCTCTCTCTGTTGCCCACGGTCTACCTGAACCTCCCTTCTGGCTCCCACACCTTCTAACCAGCATCACTATTGCCTGTGATGAAGTCTGACCTTCCTGCACAGAGGGGAGATTCTTTGTTGGCTTCATCTCCACATCCCTCACTGCCAAGTCCGTGGTACCAAGTACAATGGGTACACCTGGAAGGCACTCAGCAAATGTCTTGAGTCAATAATCCCATTATTCTAATTTTCCACATGCATTGACTGACATTAGGTAGGAAGGCACAAACAGGCCTAACAAATGCATTTAAACTCCTTCCTTCAGTGCTTCTGGAAGAATGGAGGGACTCATACAAATACTTTGAAGCCTAAACACCATGAAAGGTTTCCATCATGTATTTGTGTAATGCACATGGTCCATATTTGTCCACTTAGGTCTTTATTTGAACATCTGGTTTTCTGCTGTGAGCCTTCCCGTGGCTGGATGGAAGCCACTTTGAAACCTGGAAGCAATGCCTGATGTTCTCTAATTAACTTTTTCCCCCTCAAATAGGAATAAAATGGAGTGTAAGAAAATTTGGCAATGACTCATTTTGTATATTGCTCTGATAATTCATTTTAGCCCAATCTCATCAGTTCTATTTAACTTATACCGAAGAAAGTTTTGATGATTTAAGGAGAAACACATCACACAACGAGCTGACTGGTATCATTTCAGTCATTCCTGTTAGACGGCACCTTAATCACAACTTGTAGAGCCTTGGCACGTGTGGCCCTGAGCTGCCGCCCCTCCTTCCCCCCACCTCCATGCCCCATCCTGCTCTCTACACTCTAGCCGTGCCAGCACAGTCAGCTCCTTCCTTCAACGCTCATCCTCTCTCCCCCGACAGAGGACCAGCCAGCACTGCTTCTTCGCCTGATCACACCCCCCCAGCCACTGCCTGGTTTAACCTACACTGACTTTAGATCTCAGCTCAAGGGCCACTGGCTCTTAACAAACTATTCCTTACACCTACTCAAGGTCAAGTTCTTCTGCTATACCCTCCTGGAGAATCAATCATTTCTATTATCTCACTGCACTTGTTTTTTAGCTTACAATCTGATTCCATATATTACTGAGATTATTTCACCAATATGTATTGACACCAAAAGTCTCACAGGAATATGGTCATGCCCATTTTTCCCCACAAAGGAGACACGCAAATATTTATCGAATTAACGCATGACAAAAGAATAAATAAATGGACAATAAATATATCCCACAACCTACTTTGTCCTCCAGAAGGCTCACTTCCTCACTCATCACAATAAATTTCATACCTTCTTTTCTCTCTTCAAGCTTCTGACATTTTTTCCTCCACTGTCTCCCTCCCCTGAGGACCTTACCACATGCTTCATGGAGAATACAGGGGCCAAAAGCAACTCTGTCATCTTCCCACCACCAATCTTATAATCCAGTAAACATTTGCACCCACCTGTTCCTCAAAACAAATGGAACAAACAGGAAAAAACATAGCATAATGGCAGACCTAAATCCAACCACATAATAGTTACAATAAATGTAAATGGACTGAAAACTCCAACTAAAAAGCAGATACTGTAAGACTGGGGATGGGGACTTCCCTGGTTGTGCAGTGGTTAGGAATCTGCCTGCCAATGCAGGGGACACAGGTTCGTTCCCTGGTCCGGGAAGATCCCACATGCCACGGAGCAACTGAGACCATGTGCCACAACTACCGAGCCTGCACTCTACAGCCCACAAGCCACAACTACTGAGTCCGTGTGCCACAACTGCTGAAGCCCGCAGGCCTAGAGCCTATGGTCCACAAGAAGAGAAGCCACCACAATGAGAAGCCCGCACACCGCAACCAAGAGGAGCCCCCACTCGCCACAACTAGAGAAAAGCCCGCGCGCAGCAACGAAGACCCAAAGCAGCCATAAATTAATTAATTAATTAATTTTAAAAAAAAGAAAGACTGGGGATGAAAAAGCACCAAGACTCAACTATATTATGTCTAGAATAGATGTGCTATAAATATAAAGATACAAGTAGCTAAAAGAAAAAATAGGAAAACATAAACCATACGATAGTAAACATAAAAAGGATGAACCAACTATATCAGACAAAATATCTTTTACTATATGTTACTTAGTAACATCAGCAAATAGACTTTAGGAAAAGTAATATTACCAGAGACTAAGGAGAACTTTTTTTTTTTTTTTTTGGCTGCGTTGGGTCTTTGTTGCTGCATGCAGGCTTTCTCTGGTTGCAGCATGTGTGGGCTTCTCATTGTGGTGGCTTCTCTTGTTGTGGAGCACGGGCTCTAGGCACACAGGCTTCAGTAGTTGTGGCATATGGCCTCAGTAGTTGTGGCTTGCGGGCTCTAGAGCACAGGCTCAGTAGCTGTGGCGCACGGGTTTAGTTGCTCCGCGGCATGTGGGATCTTCCCGGACCAGGGCTCGAACCCGTGTCCCCTCCATTGGCAGGCAGATTCTTAACCACTGCACCACCAGGGAAGCCCAGGAGAACATTTTATAATGATAAAAGTGTCAGCATATCAGGAAGACATAACAATTATAAATTTGTATGCTTCCAATGACAGCACTTTAAAATACATTAAACAAATGCTGACAGAAAAAAAGAGAGAAAAATGGCAAGTCAACAATCGCAGTTGAAGATATCAACAACCTCCTATCAGTGATCCACAGAACAGCTAAACAAAATATCAGTGAATAATAGATGTCACAAGCATAGACTATAGAATGACATTTATGAACAGTAATTTTTTCAACTGCATATAGAATGCTTATCAAGAGAGACCACATACTGGGGTACAAACAAGTCTTGACACATATGTCTTGACACATGAAAAGACAGAAACCACATACAGTATATTGTTTAAACACAGTGGAGTTACATTCAAAAAGTATAACAGTAATACATCTTTTCAAAGCCTCAAATATTTGGAAATTGAACGGTATACTTTTACAAAACCTGTGTAACAGGTTTTACAAAAGGAAGACAGGAAGGAGAAAGGAAGAAATCAAAGAGAAAATTAGATAACATTTCAAACTAAATGATAATGAAAATGCAACATATCAAATTCGTGGTTTATAGCCAAGGCAGAAATAAGAAGACCATTTCTAGCTTTAAATGCTGATATTAGAAAAAATTTAAATGGGATTTAAATCAAGTTTCTATGTTAAAAAGCTACCAAAAGTTGAGTAACCTGAAATTAAATAAGTTAAAAGAAAAAAAATCTAAAGAGCAAAAATCAATAAAATGGAAAACAGAAAAAAACAACAAAGAGAACTAACAAAAGTTGATTCTTTGAAAAGATTAATAATATTGATAAACCCGTCACAAGATTGATCAAGGAAAGAAAAAAGAGAAAACTGCTTAGCCTTATCAGTAATAAAAAGAAGCAACATGATAAAAATTCTGCAGATATTAAAGGAATAATAAGGAAATGGTATAAACAACTTTTATGCCAATACTGAAACTGACACTAAATGAAATAGAAATTCTGAAGTGCCTGTTTCAATCAAAGAAATTGAATTCATATTGATAAAACTCCCTAAAAAGAAAATGAGACAAAGACATCACAAAGTAAATTATGAGCCAATATCCCTCATTAATAAGTATGAGAAGTTCTTAAAATTTTAGCAAGTTGAATATAATATTACATAAATGAATACTGTATTATAACATAATGGAGTTTATCCCAGAAAGGGAAGGTTGGTTTAACATTTAGAAATCAATACTAAAATGTAATTAACTATAATAACAGACTAAAATAAAAATTATAATCATCTCAAGGATGCAGAAAAACATTTGACAAAACCCACCTTATATTGTTGATTAAAACTTTCGGCAACAAGGAATAGAAGAAAACTTTCTCAATTGAAAAAAGACATCTATGAAAAACATATACCTTACATCATATTTACTGATGAAAGACTGAATGTTTTCCTGCTAAGATCAGAAATGACACAGGGCTTCCCTGGTGGCGCAGTGGTTGAGCATCTGCCTGCCAATGCAGGGGACACGGGTTCGAGCTCTGGTCTGGGAAGATCCCATATGCCACGAAGCAGCTAAGCCTGTGTGCCACAACTACTGAGCCTGCGCTCTAGAGCCCGTGAGCCACAACTACTGAGCCTGCGCGTCTGGAGCCTGTGCTCCGCAACAAGAGAGGCCACGATAGTGAGAGGCCCGCGCACCACGATGAAGAGCGGCCCCCGCTCGCCGCAACTAGAGAAAGCCCTCGCACAGCAACAAAGACCCAACACAGCCAAAAATAAATTAATTAATTAATAAAAAAAAAAAAGAAATGACACAAGAATGTTCATTCTTATCAATTCTATTCAGTGTTTTGTAGGATTTTCTAACCAGTGAAATCAGACAAGAAAAAAGGAATTAAAGGCATGCAGATTACAAAGGAAAGAATAAAGCTATATTAATCATACATGATATAATTGTTTATGTAGAAGACCTCATTAAATATACCAATTTTAAAAAGATACTAGAACTAATAATTTTATTTAACAAAGTTTCAGTATATAAGATCAATATATGAAAATCAGTTTTACTCTATATATTAGTGACAAACCATTGCAAATTAGAAGTATAAAACAATAGTATTTATAATAGCATAAGAACAAATGAAATACTTAGTGAAAATTTTAACAAAAGATACACAAGACATGCACAATAAGAACTACTAATTGTTTACAAAGAAAATTAACCTAAATAAGCAGATAAATATACCATGTTCCTAGTTTAGAAACCTCAATATTGTTAATATGTCCATTCTTCTTAAATGGATCTTTAGATTCAAAGCAAATCCCAATCCTAACCCCAGAATGCTTTTCTGTGGAAATTGACAAGCCAATTTTAGAATTCACATGGAAATGTAAAGGCCTTAATATAGCCAAAGAAACTTTGAAAAAGAAGAATACAGTCTTTCCAAAAAATGGTGCTGAAACAATTGGCTACCCAAATGCAAAAAATAAACTTTGATCTATCTCTCTCACTATATACAAAAATTAACTCAAAATGGATCATAGACCTAAAAAAAATCCTAGAACTATAAAACCTTTGGGAAAAAAAAAATAGAAGAAAATCTTTGCGGCCTTGGGTTAGGTAAAGATTTCTTATACGCAAGACCAAAAGCAAGATCCCTGGAAGAAAAAAAAAATTGATAAATCAGACTTCAAATATTAAAAAATTTTGTTCTGTGAGCGACATTGTTAAAATGGTGATAACCCAAGCCACATGCAGGGAGAAAACATTTTCAAATCACATATCTAATGATGGACCTATACTGAGAATAAATAAAGGACTCTCAAAACTCAATCATAAGAAAACAAACAATACAGTAAAAAATGGACAAAAGATTTTAACAGACATTTCACCAAAGAAAATATAGAGAGGGTAATTAAACACATTAAAAGATATTCAACATCATTTGGCATTAGGGAAACATAAATTAAAACTACGGTGATATACTGTTACCCACTTCCTAGAATGGTTAAACGACCGAGCATTCAAATGTTGGCAAAGTTCTGGAAACAATTGGAATCTCACAGATGGTGGAAATGTCAAATGGTACGGCATGGAAAAAGAGTTTGTCATTTCTTCAAAAGGTAAGCACACACCTACCATATGGCTCAGTCAATCCACTCATAGATGTTGACCCAAAAGAAATGCAAATGTATGTCCACAGAAAGATCTCTGAAAAAAGGTTTATAACAGTGATATTTGTAAAAGCCAAACATTGGAAACAACACAGATGTCTATCAACAGGTGAGTAGATAAGGAAACACTGGGATACCTGTACTGTGGGGAACTACTCAGCAATTTAAAGGAACAAACCATTGCTATACATAACAATATGGATGAATCTCAAAATAAGTATGCTGTGAGAGAACAGACAAAACAAGTATAGGCACCTATTAGTCCATATATATAAAATTTTAGGAAATGCATACTAAGGTATGGTGACAGAAAGCAGATCAGTGGTTGCCTGAGACGGGGTAGGGATGTGTAAGTCCAGGAGCAGCAAGGAGGAAGAAGGAGTTACAAATGTGCACAATGAAACCCTTGGAAGTGACGGGTGTGCTTGTTATCTTCATCATGATGGGTGCCGGCTTCACAGCGGTATACATGTGTCAAAGGTTTTCAAATTTCAATATAAGCAGTATGATATATGTCATTTACAACTCCATAAAGTTTTTCAATCAATTAACTATTTCTACATTTTAGCAGGAACAATTAGCAACTGAAACTTAAAAATATAATTCCATTTACAATAACCTCAAAAATATTTAATATTTAGGAGTAAGTTTAACAAAAGACATCTTAAAACTACAAAATTCTACTGTGAGGAATTTTTAAAAGACCCAAATAATCAGTAAAATACATCATGGTCATGGATGAGAAGAATCAATATCATTAAGACATATATTCTCTGCAAATTCATTTATAGATTCAATGCAATCCGATTCATGTTCTCCTAGTCTTTTTTATAGAAGTTGACAAGCTGATTCTAAAATTTATATGGAAATGCAAAGGGCCTAGTAAAGTCAAAACAATGTTGAAAAAGCGAAACCAAGCTGAGGGCTTCACTATCTGAGTTCTAGATTTACTGTGAAGTTTCAGGAACCCTGACAGTGTAGTACTGGCACAAGAGTAGACAAACAGATTGAGGGAATAGAATACAGAAATAGACTGACACTTATATGGTCAATAAACTTTTCACAAACACACCAAACAATTCAAAAGGAAAATTGAATTCAGCAAATTTTACTGGAACAACTGACATCCACATGGAAAAAAGTAATTTTGGACCCCCATACTTTTGTACATCATACCAAAAAAAAAAATGAATCATAGATCTATATATCTTTATATATCACAGATCTATAAAGCTTTTAGAAGAAAATATAAGATAATATTGTTACAACCTACAGGCAAAGATTTATTAGACAGAACCCAAAAAGCAATAGCCATGACCAAAAAATGGTGAATTAGACTTACCTAAATTAAAAACCCATGCTCATCAAAGACACCATTAAAATGAATAAGCAAACCGCAAATACTTGTAAAACATTTGTCTGACAAGGGACATATTCAAAATATACAATGACTCCTACAATTCAATAATAGAAAGACAAACAGCCCAACTAAATTAAAATATGGGCAAAATAGTAATTGAACAGACATTTCACAAATGAAGCAGCATGAATGATCAATAACCACACAAACCAGTACTCAGCATCCCTTGTCGTCAAGGAAATGCAAATTAAAACCACAATGTGATATCACTATACACCCTAGAATGGTGAAAATTAATAAGATTGACAAAACCAAATGTTGACAAGGAAATGGAGCAACATGAACTCTCATGTAGCTCTGGATGAAACATAAAATGTTACAACCGCTTTGGAAAAGTTTTAACAGTTTCATTTAAAGTTAAACTTACTCTGTGTATTTGTCTAAGAGAAATTAAAATATATGTCCCCGAAAAGTGTAGAAGAATATTCATAGCAGCTTCAACCCCCAACTGTCTATCACTGGGAGAATGAATGAACAATGTGTGACATAGGACACTAGGCAGCAGTAGAGAGAAAGGAGCTACTGACTTCTGCATGTGGATAAATCTCCCAGATGAAACACTGAGTGAAAGGAGCCAGACACAAAGAAATTCACACCATGCAATTTCATTTACAGGAAGTTCTAGAACAGACAAAACTAATATAAGATGGAAAAAGTCAAAAGAGTGGTGTTCTGGGCAGGAGTGTGGGATGGTGGCAGAGTAGGAACTGACTGGGAAGAGAGGGGACTGAAATGTTCTCTATGGTGACAGGGATGTGAATTCCATGACTGCATCCATTTGTCAAAATTGTACAGTTAGTGTTTGTGTGTGTGTTTCAATGTGTGTAAATGTCAACTTAAAAAAGAACTATCAGATTTGGAGGTCACCAAGATGGTGGGGTAGGAGACCCCAGCCTCCATCCTCCCGCAGAGAATCTAAAAAGGATGAAGTCGTGGAAACCGAGAGTAGATTTGATGGTTACCAGGGGCTGGGTCGGGGGAGATGTTGGTCAAAGGGTACAAATACTCAGTTATAAGATGGATAGTGTACCGCATGGTGACTATAGTTAACAATGCTGTATTGTGTACTTAAAAGCTGCTGTGAGAGTAGATCAAAAACGTTCTCGCTGTAACCACAAAATGGTAATTACATGAGATGAGGATGTGTTAACTAACCTTATTGTGGTAAACAGTTCACAATATGTACATGTATCAAATAATCACATTGTACACCTTAAACTTATACAATGTTATATGTCAATCATATCTCATTAAAGCTGGGGGTGGGGAAGAACTGTAAATAATGAAAAGAATAAAGTAAGGTTAGGGAGTGAATAGAGGTATGGGTGAAAAAAGAATGGCAGAAGGTTCATAATTATTGAAGGTGGGTGATGGGTATGTCAAAGTCCATTGTATTATTCTGTTTACATGTATTTGGAATTTTCCACTAAATTAAAAACTATTAGAAAAAAATTCAGGTTGGCTCTCAAAATAATTATCTTATAATAGTCCAGGGATAATGTTAGAGATTTTAAAAAGCATTTGAAACTTTTAAAACCAGTTGATAAGTCACCCAGCAAGATATTTCTTGGACCAGATTACCACACCACACATGATTATGTATATAGAGATACATATACAAGATAGAGCGAACACGCACACTCCTGTAATTAGCAGATAAGAGTCAAGGTCATGGCACAGGTCTTGGTGTCATGTGTCCTAGTAACTGGGGACCTGGGGGAAAGGGTTCAAGTTCTGGCTTTGCCACTGTCCTTGGGGGTACCAGTTACTCTAAGTAATTCCCTCACCTGTCAAATGAGAAAAAATCATAGTGCTTACCACACACAATTATTGTGAAAATTAGAGAATCCACTGAAGCAACTGTACATGTTAGGGGAAGACTCAATATCATTTTTTTAATTTTATCGAAATACAGTTGTTTTACAATATCATATTAGTTTCAGGTGTACAGCACAGTGATTCAATATTTTTATCAGTTATACTCCCTTTAAAGTTATTACAAAATAACGGCTATATTTCCCTGTGCTGTACAATATATCCTTGTTTCTTATCTATTTTATACATAGTAGTTTGCATCTCTTCATCCCCTTCCCCTATCTTGCCCCTTCTCCCTTCCCTCTCCCCACTGGTAACCACTAGTTTGTTACCTATATCTGTGAGTCTGCTACTGTTTCATTATACATTCGTTTCTTTTTTTTTTATTCCATATATAAGTGATAACATACAGTATTTGTCTTTCTCTGGTTTATTTCACTAAGCATAATGCTGTCTAGACCCAGCCACATTGTTGCAAATAGCAGAATTTCATTCTTTTTTATGGCTGAGCAATATTCCTGTGTGTGTGTGTCTGTGTGTGTGTGTGTGTGTGTGTGTGTGTGTGTGTGTGTATATATGTATATATATATATATACACACTACATCTTCTTTATCCATTTATCTTTTGCTGGACACTTGGGTTGCTTCCATATCTTGGCTATTGTAAATAAAGCTGCTATGAAGATTGGGGTGAATGTATCTTTTTGAATTAGTGTTTTCAGTTTCTTCAGATATATTTCCAGCAGTGGGATTGCTGGATCATATGGTAGTTCTATTTTAAGTTTTTTGAGGAACCTCTGTATGGAGGTTTTCCACAGTGGCTGCACCAATTTACATTTCCAACAACAGTGTGCAAGGGTTCCCTTCCCCTTTTCTCCTCATTCTCTCCAACATTTGTTACTTGTAGACTTTTTGATTAGCCGCTCTGACAGGTGTGAGGTGATATCTCATTGTGATTTTGATTTGCATTCTCTAATAATAAGCAATGTTGATCATCTTTTCACATGCCTGTTAGCCATCTGTATGTCTTGTTTGGAAAAATGTCTATTCAGGTCTTCTGCCCATTTTTTTTGATTGGGTTGTTTGGGTTTGTTTGGTTTTTTTTTTTGGTTTTTTGTTTGTTTGTTTGATGTTGAGTTGTATCAGCTGTTTATATATTTTGGTTATTAACCCCTTATCTGTCATATCATTTGCAAGTATGTTCTCCCATTCAGTAGGTTGTCTTTTTTGTTATTGTTGATGGTTTCCATTGCTGTGCAAAAGCTTTCAAATTTAATTATGTCTCATTTGTTTATTTTTGCTTTTATTTATTTTACTTATTTTGGAGACAGATCCATAAAATATTGCTACAATTTATGTCAAAGATGTTCTGCCTATGTTCTCTTCTAGGAGTTTTATAGCTTCAGATCTCAAATTTAAGTCTTTAATCCATTTGTTTAATCCATTTGTTTTTGTATATGGTGTGAGGGAAAGTTCTAATCTCATTGTTTTACATGTAGCTGTCCAGTTTTCCCAGCACCACTTATTGAAGAGACTGTCTTTTCCCTATTGTATATTCTTGCCTCCTTTGTTAGACTAATTAATCATAGGTGAGTGGGTTTATTTCTGGGCTCTCTATTCTGTTCCATTGATCTATGTGTCTGTTTTGGTGCCAGTACCATGCTGTTTCGATTACTGTATCTTTGTAGTATAGTCTGAAGTCAGGGAGCAGGCAGACTCAATATTATTAATTAGGGATATAATGTATTATTACCTGAAAATAAACGATCAGCAGGCAGCCAACAAAAACCTCTGGAGGCACAAGAGCACATAATTGTTTCTTCTGAGTAACTCAGGGCTTTAAAGAATCATTAAGGAATGGCTCCAGACCATGCTAGCTGCAAGCAAATTTGTAAGCTGATAGAGGAAAATGGGAGACTTTCACATGTTAAGATTGAAAAAAATAAGGCCCTTTTTACCTTTGTTTTGTCTAAATATACTTACAGCAATAAGAATCAATTTTATTGTTAAAATTCCTGCAGGAAATAGAATTTTGTTACTGTAAGCCAAAATATTTATTCCTGTAATGTAAATTTTTATAAAAACAGATTTTTAGGAGAATACAATTATCCTATCATAACAGAGGAGAACACACATAACATGAAGCAAAACAGGCTCCAAGCTACACAATACAAAGAGTAAACCAGTCGCCCAGGTGACATCAGCAAGTCTTAAATGTAACTGATTCACTGGAAGAAAATTAAACCAGGCGATACAGTTGTTACTAGTTGGTCATTGGAATCAAGGTCTCTATGACCTGGACAGAAGTACATTGATTTTTTTCTGTCCCTGGTATGTAAACAGAGCCCCCCCTTGTGCCCCGTGTAGACATGTGGGTGTTTCTGACCTGCCCTGTAAGTGAGCGCTCATCACGCAAACAGAAGTTTTCCCTGAGTCTTGAGGGGAGTTTAGGACCATGTGGAACTCAGGCGTATGACCTAACCTGGTCTCCCAGGGAAATCAGCAGAGAAGGACTCTGGAGCCTGGGAGAGAGCCCTTTGGAATACAGAAAACATTGGGTTGTCCTTACTGATGGATCATAACTGGATTAGATGCTCCCCAATTAAACGAGCTGAGCACCCACCCTCAGGCTTCGGGCCAGGCAAGACTTGTCTAGAAATCCACTTTTCCAATCTAGCTTTAACAAGAAAAGAAATTTATAAATGGAGATGTCAAAACAATTGTAAAGGAAAATGTCAAATGGAAATGTAGATAATTCTGCTCCTTTAGTGGGAGTTCTAAAGCTACAGATAACATGGCCAAAGCAAAGAGGGCTGGAGCCAAAACGGACTTCACCAAGATGAGTCATTACTGCAATTTCCAGATCTACCACTCATCCCAGAAAGCCCGTCACAGAAAAGAGAGCTACGCACACAGCTGGGCCTTTGGGGTCTACATGGCCCTTGCCCAGCAGTACATGATATGGTCTGAACTATCAGAATGTCTGCACATTCCTGGACAGGTGACACGTGCCATGATCAAAGCCATCAGAAGAAAGAAAAGAGCGTGGCAGACAAGGCAATGGGTCCTCCCAGAAGGCCTGATGGCAATCATGCCCTAATGAGAGTCTGAGTGACTAGGAGTGACATACCAAGAATATCCTTGCCGAGAAGAGGCCTGAAATGATGAAATTACAGCCTCGGTGGCTGAAGGGAGTACAAATTGGGAGCTCTTATTTTTCAAGTGTGTCAAACACAAGTTAATAATCAGCAAGACCACAGGTATCTTCACCCACCATTGGCGACAACATTCCCAATGCTGCTGTCATTCACGTTGGGTCCACAGTGATTATGCTGTTGTGTCCCAGTGAGTTATAACAGATGAGAAGTCCAACACCAAGTACACATCATTTTTTTTTACCAGAAGCACAAGCAGTAGGTCTACCTAGCGGCAGCTCTAACATCTGGGAGCCACAGAGACTTGATAATTGAAAATTAGCTTAAAATGTGCAAATAGAAGATAAATGAGGTTACTCTAAACTTGCCCACAGTCCTCCTGCTTGTTAACCCTGCGACGGGCAGGTCACTCAGCTTCTCAGAGCGGCTCAGGTGGCTCATCTATGAATCGCACCCCTGATACCCAAAGGCAGGGCTGGACCTGGGGCCGCCTGGAGTCCCTTCAACTGTTCCCTCACTGAGCAGTCATTGTGCCAGGAGCCGGGAGGGGACACAGACAGAACAAGGGGACTTTGTTCCCATCTCCAAGGATCTTACCACCCAACTGGGGCGAACAGATGGTAATAACTATAACAAAGCAGAAAAAGAAATCTAATACAATAGAGAAACAAAATACTAAAGAAATACAAAAAGCCAAGAGAGATTAATCCCATCTGGACCACAAGGGACAGTTGCATGAAAGAGGTGGCATGTGAGCTGACAGTTATTAGGAAGGAAGGAATGAGGACCCTAACTAGGATGAAAGCAGTAACACGGAACAGGAGGAATGGATCCACGACATTCTAGAAAGCCAGGGCGGGCAGGCCTTGACGACGAGGTGGACAGACCACATCGCCCTTCCCCGTCCTTAAGCAAATTCTTTTCAGCTCAGGGTCTTAACTCCTTATAATCCACAACTTTGCAAATCTACTTAGGACAGACAAGCTGAACTGAACCTTAACTCAAAGTAAGTAATGTAATTTGTGCTTTATTTCAGTGGTAGTTGTAAACATAGAATTATAAAATAAATATATAACTAATAAATGTAATTAATTGTATATATACATACGTAATTATAAATATATGTATACGTAGATAACTGGTAAAGAATTTAAGAGAAGTGAACTCATGCAATTTAAACTATTGTCTCATAATTTTTTTTTTTTGACATAGAAAACAAATTTATGGTTATCAAAAGGGAAGGGGGGGGCTTCCCTGGTGGCGCAGTGGTTGAGAATCTGCCTGCCAATGCAGGGGACATGGGTTCGAGCCCTGATCTGGGAAGATCCCACATGCCGCGGAGCAACTAGGCCCATGAGCCACAATTACTGAGCCTGCGCGTCTGGAGCCTGTGCTCCGCAACAAGAGAGGCCGCGATAGTGAGAGGCCCGCGCACCGCGATGAAGAGTGGCCCCCGCTTGCCGCAACTGGAGAAAGCCCTCGCACAGAAACGAAGACCCAACACAGCCATAAATAAATAAATAAACCCAAAGTTAAAAAAAAAAAAAAGGGAAGGGGGGAAGGGATAAATTAGGAGTATGGGATTAACAGATACAAACTATTATATATAAAATAGATAACCAACAAGGACCTACTGTACAATTCAGGGAACTATATTCAATATCTTATAATACATATAATGGAAAAGAATCTGAAAAAGAATACATACATATATATATAACTGAATCACTCTGCTGTGCACCTAAAACCAGCACGATATTGTAAATCAACTGTAGTGCAATTTTTTTAAATTTTGATGTATTTATCAGTGTGTAATGTTTGAGATTGGAAAATGGAGGACAAAAGGAAAATTTGGTGATGACTCTCAGGGATTCAGTAAGAAATCATCTCACAGATGATGATGGTAAAAATAATCTTTAAAATATACGACGGTGAAATATTTGCTTTGTTCTAACTGTTCACAGTGCTTCTCATTCTAGAAAAAGAGCACCCCATGAGACCTATGATAAAGTGAATAAATGGAAAGTCTGGTGGAGAAAAAAAAAAAAAACTGTAGTGCTGCAAAGCTAATGTGCTGTAAAGCTACCCTAAAGAAAGCCAGAGGGCAGGATGAGGGTGGGGATGGCACCGCTCTGTGCTACCCCCATCAGATTGCATCTCCAGGACCATGTTGCAACCAGCACCACCCATTAAGATGGGCACAAACTGAAGGCACCTGAGAATGTGATCCATGTGCTTAAAGAGAAGCTTCCTATCTTCATACTTGTTTCATCTTTATATGAACAAAAGGTTGGCATGGAGAAGACCAACTAAATTTGATCTGTGGCCTCATAGAGTAGAACCAGGGCAAATGAGGAGAAATAAAAGCAAAGACACTTCTGTTGAGTACCAAAAAGAAATTTCTAGCATCCAAGATTTTCTTTCAAGAGAGCAGGAGCTTGCAGATGGAGATGTTCAGATGAAGGCTGGACACAGCACATGGTGTTTCTCAAGCATTGTCCTCGGTTCTTTACAAACATTAATGTATTTAATTTTTATAAAGCCATATGAGGTGAGGACTTTTATGACCCCATTTTACAGATGAGAAAAATTAAACACATAGAGATCATGCAAACTTCCTAAAGGCACCCAGCTAGCAAGCCACCTGGACGGTCCAGCGCCAGTGGCCATGTTCGTAATCATTCTGCTGCTATGAGGCACTTGGCAGAACTGTTGCTGCAGAGCTAAATCATGGATGGATGATTGACATATATCACACTTAAGACCGCATGAGTCTACAGAAGGATCACGATACAGCCACATGACTCAGAAGCATGCAAGACCTTTTGGAATCTAAAGACCAAAGCAATCAGGTGTTTTGAAGAAAATGACGATGACAAAAAAAAAAAATCTGGGCATCCCTGAGCTAGTTGCCCTTTATTTCACAGACATCTTAGAATTTTCTGTCCTATTTACTTATTTTTTGTTGTGATTTTGAAACAGGATCAGAGAAAGGTCCAACTCTGATTTCACACAACAAGAAATCATTAGTAACAAGCATTTAGAAAAATCAGGATTACCATCAGAAAAACCTTAAACGTGAGAATTAAGTAGGGGTATTTGCCTTCAACTGTCTCAAAATGGCACTTATTCAGGGATTTCAAATGTTTCTTTCATCTCATATAAAATTAAGAAAGTATCATTTTGGGGTGTTTTTTTTTTTGTAGTTTCTTATCTTTATGTATCTTTATTGGAGTATAATTGCTTTACAATGTTGTGTTAGTTTCTGCTGTACAACAAAGTGAATCAGCTATATGTATACATATATCCCCGTATCCCCTCCCTCTTGAGCATCCCTCCCACTCTCTCTATCCCACCCCTCTATGTTGTCACAAAGCACCGAGCTGATCTCCCTGTGCTATGCAGCAGATTCCCACTAGCCATCCATTTTACATTTGGTAGTGTGTATATGTCCATGCCACTCTCTCACTTCGTCCCAGCTTCCCCATCCCCGCCGTGTCCTCAAGTCTGTTCTCTACGTCTGGGTCTTTATTCCTGTCCTGCCACTGTGTTCATCAGCACCATTTTTTTAGATTCCATATATGTGCGTTAGCATCCGGTATTTGTTTTTCTCTTTCTGACTTACTTCACTCTGTATGACAGACTCTAGGTACATCCACTTCATTACAAATAACTCAATTTCATTCCTTTTTATGGCTGAGTAATATTCCATTATATATGTGCCACATCTTCTTTATCCATTCTTCTCTCCATGGACATTTAGGTTGCTTCCATGTCCTGGCTATTGTAAATAGAGCTGCAGTGTACATTGTGGTACATGACTCTTTTTGAATTATGGTTTTCTCAGGTATATGCCCAGTAGTGGGATTGCTGGGTCGTATGGTAGTTCTATTTTTAGTTTTTTAAGGAACCTCCATACTGTTCTCCATAGTGGCTGTATCAATTTACATTCCCACCAACAGTGCAGGAGGGTTCCCTTTTCTCCACATCCTCTCCAGCATTTATTGTTTGTAGATTTTTTGATGATGGCCATTCTGACCGGTGTGCATACAGCCACTATGGAGAACAGTATGGAGGTTCCTTAAAAAACTAAAAATAGAACTACCATACGACCTAGCAATCCCACTACGGAGCATATAGCCTGAGAAAACCATAACTCAAAAAGAGTCATGTACCACAATGTTCACTGCAGCTCTATTTACAATAGCTAGGACATGGAAGCAACCTAAGTGTCCATTGACCAATGAATGGATAAAGAAGATGTGGCACATATATACAATGGAATATTACTCAGCCATAAAAAGAAATGAAATTGAGTTATTTGTAATGAGGTGGATGGACCTAGAGGCTGTCATACAGAGTGAAGTAAGTCAGAAAGAGAAAAACAAATATCGTATGCTAACACATATATATGGAATCTAAAAAAGAAAAAAAAGTGGTTCTAAAGAACCTAGGGGCAGCACAGGAATAAAGACGCAGACGTAGAGAATGGACTTGAGGACACAGGGATGGGGAATGTTAAGCTGGGACGAAGTGAGAGAGTGGCATGGACATATATACACTACCAAATGTAAAATAGATAGCTAGTGGGAAGCAGCCGCATAGCACAGGGAGATCAGCTCGGTGCTTTGTGACCACCTAGAGGGGTGGGATGGGGAGGGTGGGAGGGAGACGCAAGAGGGAGGGGATATGGGGATATATGAATATGTATAGCTGATTCACTTTGTTATACAGCAGAAACTGACACACCATTGTAAAGCAATTATACTCCAATAAAGATGTTAAAAAATAAAGATACAAATATCTAATACTA
This sequence comes from Balaenoptera musculus, assembly GCF_009873245.2. Classification (NCBI taxonomy): domain Eukaryota; kingdom Metazoa; phylum Chordata; class Mammalia; order Artiodactyla; family Balaenopteridae; genus Balaenoptera; species Balaenoptera musculus. The sequence continues at coordinate 3,383,891 of NC_045800.1, read as the reverse complement.
AAAGTAAAAAATACCTAGGAATAAACCTACCTAAGGAGGCAAAAGTATCGTGTTATAGACAGACCAATTTCTCTACACCTTGGAAATCCCTCCCATGGTCACAGCCGAATATTAAGTTCAGGTATATTTCTCATTTCAAAAAGAGAGGGGAACAATTATAACTCCCTGGCAACAACTTGGGGAAATTACCTGGTGCTAAGAAGCTTCTTAACACATTTCTGAAGAAGATTTCAGTAGTACCCTGACAGCAATGGATTAATTCTCCCGGTCCTGTGAACCAGATCCAGGCCAACTCAATCAAAAACACCCACTGACAGTTCTGCCTGGTGGCGATACGGGTACAGTACCGGGCACAGAGCAGACCCTCAGATTTTGGTGAAAGTTGATAACTGCTTTTTTGTTGAACACTCCCTGTGTTCTAAGCTCTGTGCTGAGCACGTTATGTATCTCACTTTATTTTATCCTCACAGCCTGAAAGATCGAAAAACCAAGCTTAGCATTTACCTCACTGTCTTGTACATAATTATCGCTTAAAAAGTAGCCACTATTCTTATCAGCTATTTTACCAACGAGCGCACAATTAGTAGGAAGTAAACCTGGGAACTGGCCCCAGGATCATGTGGTAACAAATACATTAAAGAAGTGAATGAATGAGTGAGTGGAAGGAAGGAAGGAAGGAAGGAAAGAAGGAAGGAAGGGAGACAATACAACCAGAGTCATCCCTTTAATAAAAAGACCAGGGGAGGGAATTCTCTGGCAGTCCAGCGGTTAGGACTCCACGCTTCCACTGCAGGGGGCACAGGTTTCCTTCTCTGGTTCGGGGAATAAAGATCCCGCAGCCAAAAAAAAAGACAAGGGAAAAAGAGAAATGCCAAGAGAATAAATGTTAATTATAATGTCTAGGGATGGGGTACACAGGTTTATCATCTTCTCTGTGCCAAGCCCTGTACTTGGCCCTGAGGAATACCCAGAAGAAAAGAAAAGTGTGATTCCTTCCCTTTGTGGGATCTGGTTGGACTGAAATATATATCACATATATAGAAGTGAGATGTCTTATTTTCTGACAAAGAGAGTTCCACTCCTATTCCACACATAAGCTAAAACCACCACCAGAAATGACATTCCCACTGTTGCAAACACTGCAGAAGCCCAGAGCCCTGGTGGCAACTCCTGAAGGAGGAACTCGAACCATTTACATGATAACCACATCCATGTTTCATGTAGAAACATGAATGAATAAGCAAATCACATGTAAGTCATTCCTAACGCACATTCCTAAAGTGGCATGAGCTTTTTGTTTTTTCCCAAGGAAGGTTCCTGATTGAATTAGACAGCTTTGTGTTTGGAATTGAATAATGACCCCCAAATCTCTACTCCATCTACCTGAGATTCCACCATTTGATAGTCACTCCTTTGAATGTTAAGAAATGTGAGAACTTTCTATCCTCCATTAAAATAAATAACACTGGAAAAAATGCTATATTTTAAAGCATGTAAGTGTTTAAGGGAATTAATCGGTTAAATCTCCATTTGAACAACACGTTGAGAGAAAGGCACTAGAGAGAAAGAAGTCCAAACAGGCAACCAGGGGGTGAGCCCAAGAAAACCAAAGGGCTCCCATCTTAACCAGGGCTAGCCTGGGGCCTCACAGTCTATTCATTCTGTGAGACATCACATTTCACTCTTCCTTTTATATATCATAACAATCACTGGTCACTGGCCAAGCAATAAAGCTTCAAGTGTAGCACTCAGCCATGACTGTAAGTGGACAGTTGGGAATCAACAGAAGCCTACATCCTCAAGAGGAGCCCTTCTTCCAGAATCTTTCTTAGTGACAATGCCATTGATTTCACTGGGCATTTTCGGAAGTAAAAGGCACAGCCCAATCCTTCTTTATCCAATTTCTCCTGCTAATTCCCAAACTCAAAAATGCCGTAGGGCCCTGTTTGAGAACATCCAGTGAAGCACCAAGCTGAGCCCGAGCATTTCACTCCAAGCATGAAGAAAGTCTGTCTTCATGTTGTTTCTTGTTTAAGCAAAGAAGGCAAATTGGCCAGTCACGTTCCTTTCCAACCTTCCCTCCTTCTGGGAAGCTGGGATGGATGCGGGAACAATGCAATGCCCGAGGTATTGCAAAGCCTGATCAAATGTCCTCGCCACAGAACTGCCTGGACATATTTACTGCGTGAGGCTCAGGTTCCATGTTGGGGACCCAGACATGCATAAGAAATGGCAGCTCTCCAGCTCTGTCTTTCTCCCCAGACAGAGGGAGGGAGACAACCAGACAACTGCTCACGATGTGACAAGGATTCTCCTTTATTTATTCAACACCTACCCTTGCTTGTGACCTTGATAATTCACATGATTTTATTTAAATAGAAAGTAATTGAGAAAACATAAAACAAAACAGTCTTAGAAAGGAGAGTTTTAGATCACATAATGAAAAGGGTCATCAGACAATTGCACACAATATGACAAGGGCTCTTATTTATTTATTTACAACCTAATTTTCTTTGTAATCAGGACAATGGACATGATATTATTTTTTATGAGAACATCTGGGGAGAAGATACAGTTAAAAGGGAGAGTTTTATGTAACTGATTGAAATAAGAGGAAAAACAATCAAAAATTTTCATTGCTGTAAGTTGAAAGGGTCTCCTGAAATGTCCAGCCAGGGATGAAATCATGAGACCCCAGGACCTTTGATTCCTGCTCAGAGCCTGGAGGGGCACCATCTCTCCTGTGAAGTTAGGGGCTGCAGGTGGCACAGCCCCAAGTCTTTCTTCCCCCACCTCTCTGCTTCACCTTCGAGGCAGCGTGGAGCAATGGTTAAGAGCACAGAGCCTGGCCAGCACCACCTCTTGGCAGCTGTCACAGAGGGTGCAGAGCAACAGGCTGTGAAGCAGGCACGGAGGACAGGGTCCACGCCCATCATCTGGAGCAGAATATCCACTATATGCACAGCCGTGCACACCTTTTCAAGAAGGCAGTTTTCCCTTGGAGGTCAGATCTTCGACTTTTCACTCGATAACACAATGAACTAGATGTGTCCTACTAATCACCCAAACAAGCAAGTGTCCCAACCAGGCGTGGAAAGCAGGAACTTACCACCACTAGTGGTGTTCCCTAACGAACAGCTATCAACCAACAACTAGCCTCCCCTTGCAATCAGGCAGGGGTCTTCGAGACCCATGGGCCAGGAGTTGTAGAGGAAGTCTGCTGCCAGGGACAGGGAGAGGGGCACTGAGAAAGATTTTGTTTTCAGATAAGAGAAGCAGGTAGTTACTGGGATAGCCCCACTCCAGTTCTTCCTACCTTGGAAGGAAAAGTGATTCCAGAACCTCTGACAGCCACTCAACAACCACAGGTCACTAAGTAAGGAGGGCACTGAGAGTGTGGGGCAAAAAGAAAGAACAATTAGGATTTCCTGGTGGCACTGGGCTAAACCAGCAAAGGTAGAGCCCCTACTTCAACACCTCATAGCTGTGAGATCAACGCCTTTCTTGCTTAAATCACTCATTTATCTCTAGGTGTAAGCATTCCTGATATACCAGCCAGTCTAAGAGCGTAAGTGTGCATTTACCATCAGAAAATGATGAAATCTTGTTGGCCCGTGTTAATTAAATGTGTAATTGTCAGTCACTTTTCCACAAAAAGACAATAACAAAAGGAAGAAGTGAGGCTCCCTTCAGAGGGAGTAGTGCAGACCTCTGCTTTACCCAGTGACCTAGCACTCCACTTCGCTAAACTCTGGGAAGCAAGACCTAGATTTTTAAGCCTGAAGTTTTCAAGTCCCCTCTGTTTCTCTCTTGAAATACCATATATGTATAAAAATCTGTACTATTGTAAGACATACTTGTGCCTCTGAGAAAATTTTAAGCAATATATCATCTGTAGTTTTAGAGTCTTTGCTAGTTTCCCATGATTCTGCAGATGTTCAAGAATTAGTATTTGCAGCAGAGCACCATTATTACTAATAACGTCACATTAAAACTAACGGTGCTTTACTATCTATAGCACTTTCATATGTATTCTATTTTTTAAATATCTATAAACCACAAAAGGATTGCTATTTCTTTGACTGAGTGCAGAACAGGGTATGTGAAAACTTAGGAAAACTAGAATAAAATCACTCATATTCTTCACAGGCATATACAAGATAAGACAACAGGCTAGGAAAGGGGGAAGCATGGGAAATGAAAAGGAGCTAGATATGAGAATAAAATAATAAAAAATAAAAATTCAACAGCTCAATTTAAAGGTGTTTTAGAGGCTGTAAAAATCACACGGAATGTGCATAAAATTTGAAAAATATCATGGAGGATAAATTGGAGAAGCTCCACAAGAAATAGAGGAAAAGGATGAAGACAGACAAAAGGATGACAGAGAAAAATATAGTTATAAAGACAAGAGAATAAAGAGCCAACATTCACAACTAAAATTCCAAAATAGTCATATATAAGCAACACAGTGATTGGTCATATCCTGGGAAATAAAGCAAATCTCAACGAAGTTACAAGGATTGAAATCATTCAGAGTATGAATGATTTCATACTCTGACTATCACACTCTGAAAGATTTCTCTGACTATAGAAAAAAGTAAACTAGAAATAAATAACAAAAATATAACCAAAAAGTCCTCAAGTATTTGGAAATTCAGCAATACACTTCTAAATAACCAATGGATCAAAACACAAATTATAACGGAAATTATAAAATATTTTTATTAAAGGATAACAAAAATGCAATAAAACACAATTTATGGGACGCAGCTAAAGGCATGCTTAGAAGGAAATTAATAGCCTTAAATGCTTATATAAGGAAATAAAAAAGGCTTAAATCCAAGACTGAATTATCTAGTTTAGAAAGTTAGAAAAAGAAGAGTAAATTAAACCCAAGTAAAATAAAAGAAATTAATAAAATGCTTTAAAATGTAAAACAAATGGATACATCAATCAAGATGGTGGAGTAGGGGGATGTGGAACTCACCTCACCCCACAAACACATTAAAAATACATCTACAGGGCTTCCCTGGTGGCGCAGTGGTTGAGAATCTGCCTGCCAATGCAGGGACACAGGTTTGAGCCCTGGTCTGGGAAGATCCCACATGCCGCGGAGCAACTAAGCCCGTGAGCCACAATTACTGAGCCTGCGCGTCTGGAGCCTGTGCTCCCCAACTAGAGGGGCCACGATAGTGAGAGGCCCACGCACCGCGATGAAGAGTAGCCCCCACTTGCCGCAACTAGAGAAAGCCCTCACACAGAAACAAAGACTCAACACAGCCATAAATAAAATTAAAAAAAAAAAATACATCTACATGTGGAACAATTCTCACTGGAAACTGGCAGAAAGACTCCTGTACAATCAAGGCTGTAAGAAAGATCCACAGGTAATCTGGTAGGAAGGGAAGAAAAGTGACCAGGTCGGGACCTGTGCCCCTGGGAGGGGATTAGAGGAAGAGGGGAATTACACAGGCAGAGAACTGAGTGAGCAGTGACAGACACAGACTGGGCATCCCTGTTCTGGAGTCCTAGAAGGGAGAGACGAGCCCCCGTGGACAGTTTGGAGGACCACTGAGACTAACAGGGGGGCCCTGGGTAGCCTGAACTCCACCGGTGAGGAACAAGCATGTTCACTTGCCCCCAAGGCAGGGCAGAGAGAGGATTCCTGTGCAGCCTCGGCACACATCCCAGCTTACTGAATGGGAGAAGATATCTGCAAATGATATGAAAGATACGGGTTGGTAATATCCAAAATATATAAACAGCTCATACAAACTCAATATCACAAAAACAAACAACCCGATCTGAAAAATGGGCAAGAAAGACCTGAATAGACATTTTTCCAAACAAGACACACCCAATGGCTAACAGGATGTGAAAAGATGCTCAACATTGCTCAAAGAGATATATGTAAATCAAAACAACAATGAGATATCACCTCATACCTATCAGAATGACTATCATCAAAAAGTCTGCAAATGGCAAATGCTGGAGTAGATGTGAAGGAAAGGGAATTCTTGTGCATTGTTGGTGGGAATGTAAATTGGCGGAATCACTATGAAAAACAGTATGAAGTTTCCTCAGAAAACTAAAAATAGAACTACCATACGATCCAGCCATTCCATTCCTGGGTATGTACCCCCCAAAATGAAAACACTAATTCAAAAAGATACATGCATCCCAATGTTCATAGCAGTTTTATTTACAATAGCCAAGACACAGAAACAACCCAAGTGTCCAGCAAACAGATGAATGGATAAGGAATATGTCATATATATATTTTCCACTATATAAATATATAGTGGAATATTACTCAGGCATAAAAAAGAATGAAATTCTGCCATTTGCAACAATATGGATGGACCTAGACAGAATTATACTTAGTGAAGTAAGACAGAGAGAGAAAGACAAAAACTGTATGATATCCTTATGTGTGGAATCTAAAAAATAAAACAAACAAATGTATATAACAAAACAGAACACAGACTCACAGTTACACTGGGGAAAAACAAACAGTGGTTTACCAGTGGGGAGAGAGAAATGGGGAGGAACGAGATACAGGTAGGGAATTAAGAGATACAAACTACTATGTATAAAATGGATAAGTAAAAGGATATATTATACAGCACAGGGAATTATGGTCATTATTTGAAATAACTTTTAATGGAGTATAATCTATAAAAAATACTGATTCACTATGCTGCTTACACCTGAAACTAATATAGTATTGTAAACCCACCCACTAGTACTCAATAAAATAATGTAAACAATGGACAGGAGAGAAAAATCAAAGCCAAAATGGTCTTTTAAAATCTAAGTACACTGAAACTCTTTTAAAAGAATTGCTTTAGGAAAAAAAGAGAGAGAGAGAGAGAGAGAAGCCCAATTTTCAAAATGAAGAATTAAAATGGAACACCCACCACCCAGTCTACAGATGTTAAAAAGAGAATGAGAGGATATTATAAATAATTTTATGGAGATCAATTTGGAAATTATGAAATAGAAAAATTCCTTTAAAAAAACACAATATAGAAAACTGATTTTTAAACAGGAAATGTGAATAGTCCCTACATTTATTTAAACCATTTTTAATTTTTAATTTAAATCCCCCCCAAAAAAAATCTCCAGGCCCAGATGGTTTCATTAATGAATTCTCTTAATATTTTGGAGTATAATGGCACCAATCTTAGAGACGTTTTTCAGAGGCTAGAAAAGATGAAACACTTCCAACTCATCCAATAAGACCACTTGACCTGATACCAAAACCTGACAATGACATTATAAGAAACAAAAACTACTGGCCAACTGTTCCCATGAACATAGACACAAAAATACTAAACAAATATTAGCACAAATAAATCCAGTAAATGCCAAAGGAAACTGTATGAAGTCTAACTTGGGCTTATTCAAGGAATGCATGGATTTAAAGTCAATAGATATGTTTCTGCTTCTGCTTCCCCTCTCCCTTCCTGACCAATTCTGTCCTACAGGTATTAGGTAGAGCAGGGAGGGCATCTATGGTGGAAGCCAGGGGGTCCTGCAGAGGGCTAGACAGGGGTGTCAGAGGAGGATCTGCACAGAGGGCCAGCCTGGAGTGAAGGCAGAGAAAGGGGTGCATCCGCACAGGGGAGGGAGTGGTGACGGAGATGGGAGATCAATTATATCCTATTGACCAAATGAAGAATCATATTAAGGGTAACAAAAACAAGGGTTCTCACAGGGTTGGAGAAGAGAGTTACAAATATGGAAGTGGAGAAAACAAAACACTGTGATGTTGGATTGGAATGGGAGGTATCAGTGTGAACCAGTGGCTCTCAATAGATATTAGATATAAAGATGATAAATGATAGATGGATAGGTAGATGGATTAAAATAAATATAAATGCAAATGAATGTATCTACATATACTTGTGTGTGTATACATATACATATGTATCTTCAATATACATTTGTCACCTAGCTCTGCTTGAGAGGACCTGGGAGTGGCAACACACCAACAGCAGTAAGCACACCAAGCCACAGACCTTAGCTTCTAAATACCACCTGCCATAAGAGAACCAGAAGTCCCTGGAGAAACGGCTTATGCCAGGTCTTGAGCAGGAAAAGCACACAGTGAGCCTGAAACCACTATGCCAGAAGGCAAGAAAGTGCTCAGAGAAGAGTGGGGCATGCCAACGGACACCCAAGCCAGAGTAAATGAGCTCTCACTGGGTAGACCGGGTACAATTTGAGCACTGAGGTGAATAATGATGATAACAGATTATGGTCCATTGAGAGTAGTAGAAAACCATGAGTCCTTTCAGAAACTAATTAAGGAATTCATGTAAAACTCGATGAAGAACAAGATATACATAGTTCCAAAGTACCTCCCCACAAAAAAATGCTTGTTAATTACAAAGGAGAAGTTAGTAAGTTTACAGTGGAGAAACCTGGCAGACACCACCTTAATCAAGTAGTCAGAGTAAACACCATTAATTATGAAACAAATTGGAATAATGTGTTGCCTGATGGAACACAAGATTGCAGCAGTACTCGTGTGAATGACAGAACCTCAATCTAATTGTAAGAAAATGGACAAATCCAGATTGGAGGACACTCCACAAAACAAATGGCCTGTACTCTTCAAAAGTATCAAAGTCATGTAGTCCAGGAAAGACCAGGGACTGTTCTAGACCAAAGGAGATAAAGAGACAGGCAAGTAAATGCAGCATGTGATTCTGAAAGGAATCTTTGCTACAAAGGTATTGCTGAAACAACTGGGAAACCTTGAATAGGATTTGAGGATTAGATGGTATCATGTATCAATGCAGGTATCTTGATTTGGATGGTTACATAGAAGAATGTCCTTGTTATAGAAATATACCCTAAATTATAAAGCAAAAACTAACACACCATTGTAAAGCAATTATACTCCAATAAAGATGTTAAAAAAAAAAAGAAATATACCCTAAAAATAGGAATGATGGAGGAACATGTCAGCAACTTACTCTCAAATGGCTTAGAAAAAGCAAGTTCTTTGTACTCTACCTCCAGGTTTTCTGTGTTTGTTACTGTTTCAAAATTGTTCCAAAATTTTAGATAAATATGTTATATATACATACATATATATCTCATGTTATTTGCTCCTTTACTTTATGTGGTAAAAAACACACAATACTTCTATGTGTGTCTGTGTGTGTTATTCATCATGTAAACAAAATAAAGAAGAAAAGAATATGATTATTTCAGGAGATGCAGAAAAAGTATTTGACAAAATTTTACATGAATTCATAATTTAAAAAAAAACAACCCTCTAATCAAAGAGACCTGCAGCTTCTGCCCTGAGTTGGAGAGAGCTGGAAGGAACATTGTTCTCACCCTTTCAACAAAAAAGAGACAGACTAACTTCAAATCCACAAGATTTTTGAACCCATCAGAGAGCAGAGGTCACAGAGCAAGTACTGGGCTAAAACCTAAGGTGGCGTAGTGTCTGCAGGGAGCGAAGAGGTGCCAGCCTGACCCCGCCCCCTGGGCCACCACACTGTGGGGACAGATTGGTGAAGGTCTTTGCACAGACTGGTGGAAGAGTGTGACAGTTCTGGGGGGCTGCATGGTGTGTCAGGGTGTACACAGCTTCTCAAAGGCTCTTTCTTCACACATAAAGAACTCAACAAGCTCTTTAAAATGCCTACTGGGTGCAAACCTGGGGCAAGAGCACAGCAGAAATGCAAAAGAACAAGAAACTCCTCCAGGATCTTTCTCTTCTTTTTCCGCTAGGAACAGTTTTAATTCTTTTGGGGAGGGGCATAAGCTGCCCTGGGGACATTGGTGAAAAATCTGCAGTTAGGGAAAGAAATGAGAAAAAAACCCCACTCCTGAGGGAGGGACAGGATCACACAGTGTGGCCACAATTACAACAGAGAGGGAGGAGAATCAAGAAAGCCACACTCCTAAGACCCACGGACATGGGGCACATCTAAGATTAAGGTTTAATCAGGACAAAAGACTGCAAACAATGTGATTATTTCGCATACAGTCATCTCAATGTATGCAGAAAAAGCACTTGAAAAAATGCAACATATATTCCTGGTAAATACTCTCAGCAAACTAGTTATAAAAGAGAACTTCCTTAAACTAATAAAGAGCATCTGAGCATCTAAAAACAAACAAACAAACAAACCCTACAGAGAACATGGTAAAAAACGGAAATGCTTCCAAGGGAACAAGAAAAGGATGTTCTCTCTCACCACTCTTGTTCAACACTGTCCTGGAAAACTTAGTGCAATAAGGCAAGCAAAAGAAATAAAAGGACCAGATAAAATGGAAAAAACTGTCTATATTCAGAGATGACATGATTGTCTATGTAAAAAAACAAAACAAAAAACACAAAGAATCTACAAAAAACTCCTAGAAATACTAGATGAGTTCAGCAACTTATTAATTTGACATACAAAAATCAATTGTATTTCTACATGCTATTAATGAATAACTGGAAAAATTATTTTTAAAAAGTTTTTTAAATACCATCTACAATAGCAAATGAAACAGTTATAAATCTAACAAAATCTCTGCAGGTTCTGTATGTTGAAAACTACAAAACACTAATCAAAAAAATCAAAGAAGACCCAAGTCGATGGAAAGATATGCCATGTTCATGGATTGGAAGACTCAATAATGTTCAAATATAGTTCTCCCCAACTTAACTCGTAGGTTCAATGCAATGCCAATCAAAATCCTGGCAGGATTATCTGTAGGTGTCTTTCAGTGCCATTTTTAAAAAAAGGTTGCTCACTATTGAATTGCTTTTGCACCTTGGCTAAAAATCAGTTGACTATATTCGTGTGGCCTTATTTCCAGTCTCTCTATTCCATTTTGTTTGTGTGTCTATCTTTTTGCTGATGCCACATTGTTTTAACTATAATAAGTCTTGAAATCAAGTCCTCCAACTTTGTCCTTCTTTTTAAAATTTATTTTGGCTACTCTTATTACTCTGTATTTCTGCACTTAAAAAAATAGAATTAGATTATCAATATTTACCTCCAAAAAATCCTGCTGTGAGAGACATTACTAAGAGAATGAAAAGAAAAGCCATGGACCAGGAGAAAATATTAGTGAATCACACATCTGACAAAGGACTTGTATCCAGAACATTTTGAGAATGCTCAAAATTCAACAGTAAGAAAACAAACAACTCAGTTTAAAAATAAGCCAAAGATCTATATACTTCACCAAAAAAGATATAAGGTTAGAAAATTTTAAAAAGCATCTAATAAGATGTTCAACATCATTAGTCAACAGGGAAATACAAATTCGAACCACAATGAGATAGCAGAATATCTCAAAAAAAAAAAACAAAAAAACTGGGCAATGACAAGTGTTGACAAAATGCAAAGCAAATGAAATTTTTATACATTGTTGGTGGGAATGCAAAATGGTATACCCATGTGGAAAACAGTTTGGAAGTTTTTTAAAAAGTGAAATGTATATAACCTAAGCATAGGTTAACCTACCATATAACCTAAGCAATCAGAAAACAGTTTGGAAGTTTCTTATAAAGTGCACTGTATATAACCTAAGCATAGGTTCACCTAACCATATAACCTAAGCAATTCTCACTCCTAGGTATCTACTTAAGAATACTGAAAATTTATTTCACTCAAAGCCCTATATATGAATGTTTACTGATGCTTTATATGTATTAGCCAAAAGTAACCTTGCTTTGCCCTGCAAACCAGTAATAGATAACAAGTTGTGATATATCCATGCAATGGAATACTACTAAGCAATAAAAAGGAATGAATTATTGGTTCACTTAACAACAGGGATGAAACAAAATGCATTGACTAAGTAAAGAAGCCAGACCCAAAAGGCTATACATTGTATGATTCCGTCTATTTGATGACTTAGAAAAAGAAAAGTATAAGGTAGAAACTGCTTAGTAGTCCCCAGGGGTTACAGTTGAGGGGAGGAGCTATCTGTAAAAGGGTAGCCAGAACTTTACAGGCGATACAACTGTGGTGGTGAACATACAACTCCATGCATTTGTCGAAACCCATAGAAATTTGCACTATACACAGTGAATTTTAATATAGCTAATTTTTTAATAACAATCAACCAGATTGTAGAAGAGGTCCTAGAGAGCAAGAATGCAGACAATGGTGACAAATGAATCTAACTGTATTACAACAGACTCAAACAAACACACTGAAGGGGAGGGGGAAGAAAGGAGTTGACCCAAGTAACTTTGGAAAATAATACTTTGATCAAATACTGTAAGGCTAAAGCTAAAAAGAACTAAACACAAATACTGTACTCTAGTTGATAAATTACTTTCTCACAGGGTTACTGTTAGAATTTCTGAAACTACTTATGTGAATACTAGTATTGAACAATTAAGTAATGATAGATAACGAGACCCAGGTTTCTCACTATCAAAGAAAATTGTGACAAATAAGATAAGGACGAGGTAGAATGAATGTGGCAGTGCTGGGTTGGAGTCAGAGGTATCAATATGGACTTAAGGACTTTTTAAGCCACAGATAAATAGACACAAAATTAAATGTAAATGTGTATATACATGGTTTACTATACAAACGTATATTTCCTAGCTCTATCTACTAAGATGGTCTCTAGGCAGTGACACTCCAGAAGCAATGAGCACACCTAGCAACCAGATCTTGGTTTCTAAATACCATTTTCCAACAAAAGGAACCAGGGCTCCCTGGAGAAGTAGTTGATTCCAGGGTTTGGGCAGGGAAAATCCAAGATGAACCTGAAGCATTATATGATACCAGAAAGGAAGTACTCAAGGGATGGAGGGGTAAGGAATGGGCCATATTGAAAGGGCACAGGTGCCAACCTGACAAAGTTCTCAATGGCTCAACTTGAACAGCTTTAGCAACAAATAAAAAATGATAGTACTGGATTATATCTCGAAGAGTAAAATAATTACTCATGAGTCAAAAAAAACCCTATAACATATATCATACTTAATGGTGAAATAGTGAAATTTTTCCAACTATAATCATAAAAGAGATGACACCACCACTACTTCTATTCAGCATTGTACTAGAAGTCCCAGTCACAGCAGTAGTAATGAAAAAAAAATTAAATATAAGAATTGGAAAGGAAAAAATTAAAATATTATTTCACATCATCTGTTTTGTACTGAATTAATCAAAAAGAATCTATAAACAGAATACTAATATTAATAGTGGATTGAGCAAGACCAAAATAATAGATTGAGTCATATGCAATCACCATTTCAGAGTTAAATATTGGCAATTTCAAATGCTTCAACTAAGAAAAGTCAAATGCATTTCAATATACTAAGAAAATAATTAGAAAACAAACTTTTAAAAGATACTGTTTAAAATAGCATCAGAAAATATAAAAACATCAAGAAGTAAATCTAACAAAAGACATACAAGATTTCTGCACTAAAATTTACAAAACTTTATTGAGAGAAATGTTAAAAGACCTATACAAATGGAGAGCTGTAATTTTGACTATTCAGTATTATAAAGTTATCAATTATCCCTGAATTGATGTATATATTCAATGCATTTGTGATCAAAATCATGACGCTTTTTGTGTGGAAACTGACAAGCTGATTCAAATATTTATACGGAAAGGCAGAAGGCCAAGGTGAGTAAAGACGGTCTTGCAGAAGAAAGACAGAGCTGGCAGGTGTAGCCTCCCAGCTATGAAGACTTTTATAAAGCTACCTTACTTGATACAGTGTGGTATTAGCGCATGGATAGACAACAGGTCAATGGACCGAACAGAGAGTGCAGAAATAGACTCATTTATGGTCACTGGCTTTATGACAGCAATGACACCAAAAGTGGGAAGAATGGTCTATTCAGCAGATGACACTCTGTCACCTGCATATCTGTAGGAAAAACAAGAAAACATTCCTGACCTGTAGCTCATATCTCACACCACACAGAAAAAACAAATCATTTCCAAGTAGTTTTTAGATGTAAATGTGAAAGATGGAACAACAAACCTTCTAGAAAACAGCATAGAAGAATAGCTTCATGATTTTACAGCAGGAAAATATTTCTTAGACACAGAAAGCACTATACACTAAAGAAAAGGTTAATGGGTTGAGCAATAGTAAATTAGCAAAATTAAAATCTTGTTCAGCAGGAAGACAATATTGAGTACTTATGAAAACCCTACAGCTCACGTCATACCTAATGACAAAAGATTTGATGACTTTCCCTCTAAGACTGGGGAAAAAGTAAGGATGGCTATAGTAAACACTGTCGTACTGGGGAGCCTACCCAGTGAAATAAGGTGAGAGATAGTGTGGGATAAAAGAGTGTGAGAGTGAGAGATCACACACATTGGAAAAGAAGAAGTAGAAAATCCTAAGGAAATAAACATTTCATTAAGGTCACAAGATACAAGGTCAATATACAAAAATCAACTGTATTTATATATAGTAGCAATGAACAATTTAAAATACCATTCAAAATAGCATCAAAAACATGAAATATTTAGGTAGAATTTAACAAAATATGTGCAAGACCTCTTCAATGAAAACTATATATTGCCACCAAGGAATTAAAGAATACCAAATAAATGGAGAGATATCTACTATGTTCATGAATTGGAAGTCTCATTTTTATTAAAAATGCAATTCCTTCCAGCTCACTCTATAAATTCAGTTTATTACCAATCAACATCCCAGGAGGTCTTTTTTGTATAAATTGACAATCTGATTCTAAAATTTATATGAAAATTCAAAAGATCGAGAATAGTCAAGTTTAAAAAAGAAAAATTAGAGGACTTACATTATCTGAAAATTTACAGTAAAGGGGTCACTGGGGTTCTGGCATGAGGATAAGTACACAGTGCAATGAAACAGAATAGAGAGAACAGAAATAGACTCACACGTATATGGCCAATTTATTTTTAACAAAGAGGAAAAGACAATTCAATGGAGAAAAGAATAGTCTTTTCAAAAATTGGTGCCAGAACAAATGGATATGCACATGGGTAAAAATGACCCTCTCTCTTACTTAATGCCATATACAAAATTAGCTCAAAATGGATCATACCACAAAATTCTTCAAACCTTGGGGAAGGCAAAATTTTATAGATAGGACACAAATTTCACAAACAATAAAATAAATGCTAATAAATTAGATTTAACCAAAATGTAAAATGTCTGCTCTTCTAAAGATGCCATTGACAAAAAGAAAAGGCAAACTAAAAACTGAGAGAAAATATTTGCAAATCAAAACTTTGATAAAGAATTTATATCCAGAACATATAAAGATCTCTTAGAACTCAATAATAAAACGCCTTCCTTAAAAACCTGGATAAAAGCAATAGAGAAAATTTCTCAAATGTACAAGCAATTAGAAAGTGCATTACTTACAAAACCTAGAGAAAAATGTATTCAAAGACATTCTCCAGCAGACTAAAAGATGAATCAAAATACAGAACTAAAGAGTTTTAGAATTATGTTAGAAAGGTACTAGTGGGATAAACAATGAAACCAAATCATCACAGAAGTAAAGGTATATTTACAAAAAAAAATGCAGTTTTGAAGATCCAAAAATAAGAATAATTTAATAATAAACTAGTTCTAAAATCTCATAACATAAAACAACAGAAAGTAGGTGAAGGTGGGGGGACAAAAGTTTGAGTTAACTTCCTCACCTCTTATGAGGCATGCCGACAGATACAAAATGACAAGCAATTTGATATAATACACCAGAAGACCTGAAAACATTTATCCTCTTTAGCCAGAAGTTTTACTTGTAGGAAATTGTCTTAAGGAAATAACTATGTGCAAAAAATAACTACACAGATGTTCGTTGCAGCATTATTTTATGATAGACAAAAATTGGAAGGAGTCTAAATGCCCAACAGTATGGGGCAGACTAAAGAACTACACATATTCATTCACTGAAATACTGTTTATTCATTAAGTGATATGTGGACAAAGAATATCTAATGATTAGGAAAGAATTTCATTCTCTTTCTTAGGTATTTTTATGTCATTCTAGTTAAAGCCAAGAATTTTGCTGGTTTATGATTTTTTTTTCTTTGATCAACAGGATTTATTTGGCATCACCCCTTTTTTCTCATTTCTTTTCCTAAGTCTTCTGCTTCTTTCAAACACTTTCATGTGGAATACTTCATTTTAACTTTATCTCCCTCAAAAAACTATTCAATGATTTAAATACTAGTGACTTTGTTTCCTAAAATGGCAGCATTCACAATTTATATTTAAGTGAAAAGATAGGGAGTTCCCTGGCAGACCAAAGGTTAGGACTCCGCGCTTTCACTGCCGAGGGCCCAGGTTTGATCCCTGGTCTGGGAACTAAGATCCTGCAAGCTCTGCGTGGCATGGCAAAAAAAAAATAAAATAAAATAAATGAAAAACTAAGGATGCCATCACTTAGAAGCTAGTTGTTTGCAACACCAATGCATATAAAATTCAGTGCTTAGTTTCAAACATGACACTACAGTTGTTTTTAAGTCTCAATAATTTATGGTTTTGAGAGACTTGACTAAAACACTAATTACAACAAAGTATACCAGTTTTATGATACAAAGAACTAAAATATTAAATTTTTACCAATCCCCAGCAATCCATATTTCTAAAAGGAAAAACATACACATACAACATACATACATATTAGCAGATTAATTCAAACCGGACCTCCAACACATATATTTTCAATAAGAACTGATCTAGTAATAAAATATTCTCCACCACAAATGTGAGCCAAACCCATAATTCATTTATTTCAAGTATGTGAATGCTCCACCTTCTGGCTCACAGTCAAGCCTCTAAGAAATCCTTTGCCCGGGAGGCACGAAGTCTTCCACAACTGCCTGGGAGCAAACCATTCCAGGCAGCCAAGGCTCAGAAAGGGATCATCGTGGTCTGTTCCAGCAACTCTCAGACCAGTCCCCAAAGAGCTGAGGCCAGCAGCTGTTCACAGGCTAATGACAGCACAGCGAGAGTGGCAAGATGCTCAGGGCTGCAGGGAGGGCATCTCCACTCCCAGCCTAGGTGATGTCCACTCCATGGAATCCTGTGGACCACATCCCACCCCAAGCTCTGCTTGGTACCTCGTGGAGCCAGCAACCCACAGCCAGAACTTTCTAGCAAGATTCCCCACTGGGTTTAAGTTCTTAAGTTCTTTTTTTTTTTTTTTTTGGATTGAATTGCATTTTTATTATTTATTTTTTATATTTTTAACATCTTTATTAGAGTATAATTGCTTTACAATGGTGTGTCAGTTTCTGCTTTATAACAAAGTTAATCAGTTATACATATACATATGGCCCCATATCTCTTCCCTTTTCTAATGCAGTCTGCATCACCAAATTAGATAGCATCATAAAAATTTTTTAAAACCGTTTTAGCTGTGCAGACAGTTTCGATGTCACCCATCTCTTCCCCGTCACAACGCTGTCGGGCAGGACCATTTTTGTTACACTTCAGGTCTTTCTGAAAACCAGCCCAGTGTTGTCGGCTCATAGAGCTTCTTTCTGGCACTCACTCAAGACCTTCTTCCTCCTTCCTGTACAAATATTTCCCGAGTTTTCATTAGAAACAGATTATGAGGGACCTGCATGTTTCGGAGGAACCTTCCCCCTTGTCACCCACACCCGATGAGCTTTACAATTATTCCTTATTGAAGCCGAACATGTTCACCCTTAAAATTTAATGTCGAGACACTTGAGGAACCACAGTGGACTTCTTCCCATCACTCCCCACTATGCACCAACGTGCTTCAGCTGTCCTTGGATTCACCAAGGCAAAGCCCTCATTTGATCACATCCCTAAGAAGAAAAATTGAATTAGATCCAGTCACCTTCAGTCATGCACATGAGAAGTGAGGAAACCAAATATATTTGTCCAAAAAAAATCAAAAAATGGTATATCTGCTGTAGCCATTTGCGTGTGCCAGGCCCACACCTGGATGCTGTGCCAGCTCCCAGCTATGGTAGGAATTCTAGCTCACCACTGACATTTCTATGTCCCCTTATGGGGTGCAAGACCCTGCACATCATGCTACCCTTGGAAAATCAGCAAAGCGTTGCATTTGGGTTTTTTTTAAGAAATTACACAGCTGTTGTTCATAGAAAGGATATATTTTTAAGCAACTGTTTTCCTTACTATTTCATTATTGGTGCATGCCTAAGTGCATTTGATGTTAGCACTGTTCCACACAGCTTCTACTGGAGGTCTCCATTTGTTGTCACAGCCACGGGGAAGCCATGGAAACTCACAACTGTGAAAGCCCAGGACATAAAGGATGCAATGGATCTGGTGTTCAAGCTTAATTCAGAAAAGAATTGCTTTCCAAAGACTCTCACTTTTGTTTCTAACGTGTTTGGAAATAACGTTTTTATCATGGAGTTTCACTAAGCATCGTGCTAAACTTCCCACCACATGAAAAACACCTTCTCTGGCAGGAGATGGTGTGACCCTGGTGAGATAAGGTGGTCCTGCTCTCAGAATCACCAACCTTCAAATCCACACCATGTACGCAGCAGGTGAAAATCACCTTAAAAGTGCTATGTCAGTAGGGATTTTCTCTGTAACCAGAAAAGGATAAAGTCACAATAACTGAAGGAAGTGAACAACCCAGGGCCACTCTGGGCTTACCCCACCATGGGACCCTCTCAGCAACCAGGCTGTGGCCCCAGAAGTGATACATTTGCGCGCTCTGAACAGCAACAATCCCAGGACATCTACAACAGACTTCTCCTTCTGGGAAGTCCATGTCTTCCCATGTCTGGGAAGTCCTCACTTCCCCAGGTCAAGAAAAAAAGTCTCTTTTTTAAAGAGTCACTCTATTTACAATGAAAGAAATGAGACCTTTTTTCTTTTGTGCATCTGGAAGGTAACAGTGCTGTATATCATATTATGCATGAGGTTTCTCAG